>NW_010427514.1:3514-4248 GCF_000710305.1 Buceros rhinoceros silvestris | reverse complement strand
ATTTCCGTTTTTTTTTTTTTTTTTGTCAAAATGATGGATCGCCCTCAGCAGCCCAGGTGCTGTTTTAGAAGCCACCTGACTGCACCAGCCATCCCATCCCTCGCCTCCCCCCCACCGCAGCCCAGCCGAGCCCCTGGATTCCTCCCTTGTCTCCCAGCTTCTGCTGGCAGAGACAAATTGCAGCACTGGGGAGGGGGTCCCTAACGAACGTATTTGTAGGGTTCTGATAATTAGCAAAGGGCAGGCAGCTGCCTGGGCCAGCATTGGCCCCCACCTCCCTCCCGCAGCTGCCCACAGGGGTCACCCTGCAGGCGAGCAGCGTTCTGGGGGGTCATCTGCACCCAGGGCCCCTTCACCCAGCACCCTTCAGCTGGGCTGCGATGCCATGAGACCCCCAGAGCCAGGGGGTAAAGCTGTTTGGAGAGAGCCCTCGAAATGCCAAACGTGTCACCCGAGTGATGAACACCCCCTGAGGAGATCTGCCAGGCCCAGGGGAGTTCGCTAAGACAGACATGAAGTGAATATTTCTTGTGATAGATGATTTAGAAGTAGATCTGCCTTGAAAAGTAGTGCAAGAGGCGAGAAGGTTGCCTGAGCTAAGAGAGACGTTTGAGCTGATGGATGGTCGGAGGAATCCTCCTCCCTGCTCCTCACAGAGCCCTGGGCAGAAAGGAAGTGAAGACAAGTCCTTTGGGCTTCCCACCCCCCTGTGCAGCCAAGCCCCACAGTCGGGA
>NW_010427514.1:0-3369 GCF_000710305.1 Buceros rhinoceros silvestris | reverse complement strand
AAGACAAGTCTTTTGGGCTTCCCACCCCTCTGTGCAGCCAAGCCCCACATTCGGGATGGGGCAGTAATTGCCCTTTCCCCGCAGGAACCCTCCAGCCTGGACACTGCAAAGAGATCCCTCCGCTGAGGGCTGAGGATGGCGACAGCTCGTGACGCTGATGTCAGAGGAGCAGAAGGGGAAGATGACACTTGCAGAGGATGGAGGACACACGACTTTTTTTTCTCCCTGCCCAGACCAGCTCCTGGTTTTGGGGGGATGCTCCGAGCACTCTCTGCACCCAGGTGTGCTGGTGGCCGGCCCGGCTCTGAGCCCTGAGAGCAGTTTCAGCCAGAGCAGCAGCTCTCCGGCACAAGCACCGAATCTGTGCTTATTGTCTAATCCTCCGGAGCACCATCGCTCCTGCCCTGCCCGGGACCTGCAGGGACCTGGATGCATTTTAATAGAGCCGCTGCTTGGAAGTGCAGGGTTTCTGGGGAGCTCATTAATAAAGCACAAGCATGAAAATTTCATGAGGTGAGAAGGGAAACAGGGGCCGAGGAACCAAGAAAGGGACCACGCTGGGAGACCTGGTGCCACCAGCCGTCCCCTCTGCAGGACGGGGTCAGGGGCAGAGGAGGAGGAGGAGGGCGATGGGGAAGGCAGCGTTGCTGCAAGCCTGTGCAGCATGGGTTGAGGCTGGGGGTCTGAAGCCCACCCACCCCATGGGTGCTGCCACCCCGCGTAGGTGCCCACGGGGACAGACACACAGTGTGGGGCTGGTTTCCAAGCCAGAGCCTCTTCCTCCTTCCCTACAAGCTGTGGTTTCCTCAGGGCACCCCTGGGCACTCCAGAACATCCTCCCCGGTGCCCTCCTCGCTTAGCCAGCCCCTGCTTCCCAGCAAGGGAAGGTAATCCCTCCGCTATCCCCGCAGGCAATTAGCAGCGCTCTGCCTCCGCCTTGTTATCGAGAAACAACACGAACAGCTCATTTGCTTCAATCGCTCAGGCTCCAGGTCGGGGTTGGGGGTCCCGGGGGGCAGCCGCTCGCCGCTTGCACCGCTCCAGCCCCATGCGAGGGAGATGGAGCAGGGGTGGAAGAAGCACCGAGGCCACCCCCGTGGCCACAGCACATCTCCAGGGCACAACAGCAGCCAATTCCCCCCTTCCCCCAGCCCCAAAATTGCCAGCCAGGCTTCCTTCTCCTCTCGCTTCGCTTTTATGAATAAATCAACCCATGAGCGTTTAATCCCCCACTCCAGACGCTTTGCTTTTCATACTTTCCAGCAGCTAAAATATTTCCTTGACGCTAATGTAATCCAAAAAGGCGTGTGGGAGACGGGAGGGGGTGGCATCGTCATCCCGAACCAGAGCTCACCTCCCCGGAGAGAGCCTGGAAAATTCGCTTCAGGAGCTAAAGCCCGGCAGGTGACGGCACTGAGGGGGTGCAGCACTGTCACAGCCCCCCTCCGAGGTGTCCCCAAGTGAGCTCTGGTGGGTCTGGGCAGGGCTGCACAGCCCGGAGGGGCAGAGTATGGCCATGGGGTCCCTGAGCTGCCATGTGCACCCCATGAGGTTTGGGGAGCCCCAAAACCCCACAGCAGTGGGTGGATTTGGGGGAAAGGATTAAGAGCAGAAAGAGCAAGGAGAAGGCAAGGCATTGCTGACCTAATTTGAAAAAGGGGGGTGGGGTGGCAGCACAGGAGGGTTGTCATGGAAATAAGATGGCAAAAAAAGTTCCTGAGGATGGTGGGGGAGTTTGGGTTCCCGAGAGGAGGATGTGGAGGCAGAGAGATGCTCCGAAGGGCTCAGCATCCTTCTCCCAGCAGCATCCCACAGCTCAGCTGGAAGCCGGCTGCCCGGAGGAGGGACAGCGAACAGGGTCCTCACCCTCGCCTGTCCCACGTACCTCTCCAAATCTTCCCAAAGACGAAAATGCTTTATGTGGAGCCATGGACAGGCAGCGGGTAGGTCTGGCCCACCCGGATCCGTGACACTCGGCTGTATGAGGGGACACGTCGGCAAGAGAAACAAGGGACTTACAGGCTCTCCAGCCCACCTCAGCCGTTTGATATAAGCCCACGGCTGGGGGCAGCTCAGTCCAAAGGGTAAAATCCGAAATCACAGCCTGAGGGGAAAGAGGAAGCCCGAGGAGGAGGCTGCTGCCTTGGCTCTGCCACAGCCAAGGCTCACCCGCTCCCTGCAACGTCTGATGGTGCCAAGGTCTGAAACAGCGAGAATCTGCCCCAAAGCATGCCAAACCCCGGCAGCATGCAGGATCCAGCCCCTGCATTGCTCCCCTCCATCAGGCTTCAGCATCTCAGCCAGCTGCAGGGGCCACGTCTCTCAGCTGGTGCTCAAGGCATCAGACCTGGGGCGATGGGAGGAGAGATGGGCCAGAGTGAAGAACCAAACCACGGGGGGAGGAGTGGCAGGTCTCCCTTTCTCAGTAGCAGGTCTACGTTCGCAGGCAAGAGAAGATAAACCAGCAGAAGGACGTTGCTTTTATTACCTGAGAAAATTGAAGCTAGTCTGAATATATCAGAGAGACGAGAGGTGACCGGCTCGTAGGGGGAAGCTTCATAAAACTCTTCTCCTAGAGTGGGAGGAAAGAAAGAGAAGAGGGAGAAAGAGCAAATCAAAACCCACAGCAAACAACCTCAGGCACCACCGAGGCTACGGCTGGGTGTAGGTACCCCCCTCCCTGGTGTGGCAATCACAATTCGGGGAGGGAAAACCAAAGAGCCTTTAAATCACTGCCCCACAGCGAAGGGAGAAGCCCGTTTGGGACCAGTGCAGCTTCGCTCTGGCTGGCTGGGAGCTCATGGCCGGGTGGGCAGGTCCGCGCTGCGGACAGCTGGGTCCTGCTGCAAGGCAGGTTTGGCAGCGGCCGCACTCAAGCCGACCTCGAGGGTGGAGGGAATTCAGATTTGAAAGGTCAGGGTTTGGTGACTGTGTCTGCACAGCCCGGGCCAGCTGCAAGCTGGACATTTTAGGGTCGACACTGGATCGTTCTGTCATTGTTGTGAAAAAAAAAAAAAGTATTTGCCTAAAAAAACCCACTGTAAAGATTGTTTTCTGCTCTGCTCTTCACTTTGGGAAAATGGAAATATTTCAGTGGGGAGAAACCGTCCCAACCGGAGAACCTCATCACTGGAGCCCCAGGGGCTCAGCCATCGCAATCCACACTTTCCAGAGGGAACCTGAGCACGGTCCGTCTGTCCCCGGGCGTGGAGCAAACCCCCTTCCTCCCACTTTGATCTCAGAGCAAACCCACAGGCTGCCTGCCCTTTGTGGAACTCCAGAAAAAGGTGATTTCAGGAGAACTGGCCACAGCTCTCAGGAGAGGAAACACTCTCTTCAAACGCCAGCAGCCGCAGGAAAAAAAATAAA
>NW_010427513.1:3358-4621 GCF_000710305.1 Buceros rhinoceros silvestris | reverse complement strand
TGAAACATGAGTTACATCAGTCTGCCAAATTCGCAGGGTCTGTAAGCCACGAGGGTTAACTTCACGATAATGGGGGATATGCTCTCCTTGGCAATCCGGACAAGCCGCAATAATAGCTCGAGCCATCACGTGTGATAGGTGAAATTGTCGCTTTAACGGGCGAGATCCCTGATGGAAAAATTTATGCGATTCAATATCGCTTGTTGATATAAATTTGGCGCTGGCCCCATTACCACCGCAGCCACAGTGGCGTCGGCCCTTGCGTTGCCTTCCACAATAAATCCTGGCAGATTGGTGCGACTCCGAATATGCATGACATAGTAAGGCTGTGTACGATGTTGAATGGTAACCCATAGCAACTTCAAAATACCAAACAGATTTTCATTATTGACTTGCCCCAACACTGCTTTGTCCAGACGACGGGACAAATCCTGCCACATGTGCCGAATCTGTTACAACATTAATAGGTTCAGAAAAATGTTGAAATACCATCAGCATTGCCCTAAGTTCCAGTTTGCAATCACATAATCTGTAATTTCATGTATACCCAATTTTACAGACGCGGTGTAGATGTCTCAGCTTCTCACAGGAGATTTTTTTTTTTTTTGGTGGTCTCAGTAGTCGGTGATGTCTTTTCCTTGGGGTTGCTGTGAACCTGCAGCAGCATGCTTACAGTTCAGACAATCAGCTCTAAAATGTCCATTCCTTCCACGTCCAAAGCATTTCGGAACAGCTTGTGTTCTAAATGCAGCTGCGATCACAGTTCCCACTCTAGAGCAGGCGGTGACCATATCGGCTATTTCGGGCTCACCTGGTGAGGCTTCTGTGATCTTCCTATAGTCCTCATTTGCGTGATCCCTAGCAAGGTGCTGGAGCAGTGGAGCCTGCAAAGTATCGTCGTCCATTTGTTTGTCCAGTGCTTCTGCACGCTTGTCCACGTACTGCAAAAAGGGTTCACGTTCGCCTTGATGGATAGCAGTGTGGCATTGTTTAGGGGCTGCCAGTTCCACGGTTTGGGCTATCACATGCATTCCAGTCTGTTGACACTGTTGCAAAACCACAGTCGGCCACTGTGCTTGCATCTGGGGGTTATCAAAATTATGTTTGCCCATTAAAACCTCGACTCCAACTCCCCTTCTGGGATCATTCTGATCGACTGTCATATTTGCTAATGCTGCCTTCTCTGCAGTGCACTGCCATGTTGATTCAAAGATGGAATATTGTACCGGAGAGAACATAATTTGAGCTAAATGCGTAATATCA
>NW_010427513.1:2250-3165 GCF_000710305.1 Buceros rhinoceros silvestris | reverse complement strand
GCCAAAGGTGTCATGTTCGGTATTTCTCCCGGAGCCATCTGCAGCCTTAAGTACCAGAAATGCTGCAGTGGCTCCATCTTGAGGAGCTGCTGCTGCCTCCATGGGGGGATCGTCACATCCCAGTGCTTCTATCAAATCCCAGTCACCCATTTCTGCTGCTTTTTGCCTGACCTGTGCCCCAAAATGTTGTGGTTTGTGCGGGGTTACTGACACTGTGGCCGGGGGGAGGGTTCAGGACTGTGTCTTCTGCCGTGTGGGCTGATGGGGCAGGTGACAGCGTGACTGTGCAGAAAATGGCTCCCCACAAGGTGGCGGCTGGTCACATGACGGCTGGTCATACCCAGAAATGTTGTGGGTGGCGCGGGGTTACTGATACTGTAGCTGGTGGGATGGTCCAGGACTGTGTCTTCTGCCGTGTGGGCTGACGGGGCAGTTGGCAGCGCGACTGTGCAGAAAATGGCTCCCCACAAGGTGGCGGGTCACATGATGGCTGGTCACATGACGGCTGGTCACAAAATGGCTGCTGGCATGACGACTGGTCACATGATGGCTGCTGGCAAGATGGCGTCTCCCCCTCTCGTGAGGCAGTGTTAATTGCCCGACCCACCCCCCAGTGGTGCAGATACAGCTCCCTGAGCCTGTCTCTGGGATGGCGTGGACTCAACCACACTCTCTCCTTCGCCCGCTGAGTCGTCGCTCTCTGGGGGCAGGGGAGGGTAAGTGGGGGGCGCAGAGGGCTGTAAATCACTCAGCTGGTGAACCCCAGAAGAGTCCTTATCGGCTGCCTCAGAAATCTCTGCGAGCTGCTGCGCCGGGGTCTTATCAGGGAGAAGTTTCACATTCCACGGTAGTTTATTGCCCTTGCATGTTTTCGTAAGGGGGCCGCGGCGAGATAAACGGCCACACTTCTCCTCA
>NW_010427513.1:1847-2239 GCF_000710305.1 Buceros rhinoceros silvestris | reverse complement strand
TGCTTCCCCCGCGAGCCGCTGCCCCCGGAATCTCTGCCGGCTGCTGCGCCGGCGTCTCATCAGGGAGCAGTTTCACATTCCACGGTAGTTTATTGCCCTTGTATGTTTTTCATAAGGGGGCCGTGGAGAGATAAACAGCCAAACTTCTCCGCAGCTGCTGAAGGCGCCTCAGACTTGGACTGTACCTCGTGGAGGGGTTTGAGGTGGGGTTGGCTGCATTCTGCGCTTCTGTGTGATTTTTAAAGGTGTCTATAAGTAATCGCCAAGTAGGTGCTACTTGTGTAGCATCCATGTCTCGTAAGGAGACAAAATCCCACAGGTTGCCACCGATTTTCTCCCACGTACGTATGCTAAAAGCCACATCAGGAGTGGGATCGAAGCCGTTTTGCCGA
>NW_010427513.1:1251-1780 GCF_000710305.1 Buceros rhinoceros silvestris | reverse complement strand
TCGTAAGGAGACAAAATCCCCCAGGTTGCCACCGATTTTCTCCCACGTACGTATGCTAAAAGCCACATCAGGGGTGGGATCGAAGCCGTTTTGCCGAGACCATAAAAGCATTCGTCTGAGCTGGTAATCCTCGCATTTCACTCCCTTATGCTTCAACAAGGCTTTCCATGTCATAAAGACTAAATCTTTCTGACCCATATCGTCACCGGCGGCCCGCTGGTATCTCCCACACATACAAAGTCCCACCTGTATTCCCAGGCATATAAATTTCTGGTCCGGACTGAAGGCAGAACACCCTGCCGAAATCTCCTCACCGGCCTCCGCCCCCACCGCAGCTTTCCCTGCGGTCTCGTTCTCTGCAACCCGACTCTCTGCAGTCTCATCTGTCGGGGTCACCAGCTGCAGTGGTAAATCACCACGTGTCGCGAATAGTCGGGGTGGACAACGCGACAACAGCTTGTGTGCACACCAAGCCTTTATTGAAATACAACTGCAGCAGACTGCTGCGACACCTACTCCCTGCAAATTG
>NW_010427513.1:438-758 GCF_000710305.1 Buceros rhinoceros silvestris | reverse complement strand
TGCTGACTGCCAGCAGGCTTAGCTGGGCTTCTTCCTGGACCGGCCGGCGGGTCACGCCCCCAATAATGCAGTCATAAAGCCATCACTCCCACGTTCCCTCCAATGCTACGCATAGACCCACCTTCTGCTCGCCTGCTCCATCGCTCCACAGCGCACACCTCATCCCTCTGCATCTGAACACAAGCATTTCACAACTCACCCAGAGGCTGAGAAACAGTTTCACAAAGCCAGAGCTCTGGCTTCCACTCAGGAAATGCACCTAGAGCTCAGCTGCAGCCCCACATGCAGAACAAGACACCACACTCTAAGCATTAATGCCT
>NW_010427513.1:0-250 GCF_000710305.1 Buceros rhinoceros silvestris | reverse complement strand
CCCCCTGCCCGACCGCCCCTCCCACACGACTCCCAGCATCTCCACAAGGCACTAGTGAAACGGTGTCGCAGTGTGAAAAGGGGGGCTATTTCCCACCAAAAGGAATGCGACGGGATAGTGTGTCAGCTGGCCAAAAGCCAGCCAAAGCTCACACAGAAAACTTTTGATGCTTGTTAGCGGCTTATCAGCATGTTAATGAGCATCAAAAGGGCTTTAGTCGGCAAAGGAAATCATAACACACAGGCTACAT
>NW_010427512.1:77267-82111 GCF_000710305.1 Buceros rhinoceros silvestris | reverse complement strand
CAGTGTTGCACCACCCTCACTGTAAAAAATTTCTTCTGATTGAATTTAAATCTTCCCTCTTGCAGTTTAAAACCATTAGTGCCCCTTGTCCTGCCACAACAGGCCCCACTAAATGTCTCTATATATGTATGTATACACATAACATATATATATATGTATGTCTTAAGAGGAAAATATGCTTCTCTCCTATATTCCACATTGATTCACTGTCAGCTGCTAAAAATGTGCCTTTTATTATTAACACCTTTTATCAATCCTACGAACAATAGAAACAGCAGCTCTGCTCCAAGAGTGGCCACATCTTGCAATAATTTATAAATGCCCCGTATTAAAAATAATGCACTTACTCAAACTTTTTCAGAATGTCCCAGGGTAAGCTAATGCTTTTGTATTATTATTAGTTTTGACAAACCTGATTGTGTACTGGCCATTGTTAAAGGGTTCTATCTGCCTCCAAACACAGTGAGAGACAAAGAATTTTTAATGAATTTAATTAGAACTTTATGTGGTTTATAGTGTTCACCTCCAGCTGGTGTGCCATTCTTCTCTGGTGAATGAAGTTTCCTCTAATGCATAATGATGTGTTTTATATGAGGGATGTTTGAACCCCCTTCCTAGTAGCCCTGAGGTAGTTTCCATGGTATGACACAGTGCTGAAGTATTTAAGAGCAGGTCTCTTAAACTTAAGTGAATTATGTGTATGGTTAAATGCACATGCATGAATGCCTAGATATGAATCTTAAAATAAGTTTAGGAATCTTTTTTTTTTTTTTCCCCAGAAACAATCCTTGTGAGCTAGATTTTATGACCCATGTTGCTGAGCATTTGTTTGTACAAATGGCGCATTGACATGAAAGGGTCTTGTTATTTGACTGCTTATATTGGGAGTAGGAAGTTGAATAATCTGGTCTCCTTTGGTTAACACACTCAAAACTGACAACTGTACCAGGCACGAGGTCCTGCCATTGATGGGGACTCCTAGTGCTGCTGTAACAAAAATGAACAATAACATGCAGATAGTCCTTCACAGTTAGCAAATGTTTCAGGGCATTTTATGAGACATGATGAGATACTGAAACAAGCTGGTCATTCCCATGGCTGATGAGAGTTAGTGAAATCCTAGTCCTCTGAACCTCTCATGCTGGTGGAGCTTTCATGCAGGGTCTCTAAACAGAGCAGTGACCTGTCTTCCTTTCCTGCAAGCTGTGTTCAGTCAATATTTCTTCTGCTGAAAAGCAAGATCTTGCTAAAAGAGGTAAGCAGTTGATTTTTTTCATTGCTTTTCAAACTCTTGAGTCTGGGTGTGGCCAAACCAAAATGCAGAGCTGGTTTTTTGTGGTTCTTCGGATGCTGAGATCTCCGTTGTGCAAGAATCTTGAACAAGTTCCCCAGGGAACAAGTGAATGAAGCAAGATGTCTTCAACCGAAGGAACAGAACTTAGGAAGAACTCACATCTCTACAGGGAGTAGCATGATCCCTGGAGAAGTCTCAGTAATGGAATCTACAAACTTTCAGTGGTTTTGCAGAGACCGTAAAAACTTAGATGAATGTTGAAAAGCATCTTCATAAATGATTCCTCTTGTTCTAATGGTTGTGGGGAATTGGATAGGAAACTGGTTACAAAATCACCATGTGCCAACATCACCCTTTTATATCATTGACCAACAGACTTAGGTAGGGAGAGCCCTTTATATGGCCTCCTTGGAAGGTAACTAAGAGGAGAGACTTGCCAGGAGGTGAACCTTCAGCCATAACAACAATAAACAGTGATTATATGGAGATGAGACTGCTTTCTTGGGGGTGGAATTTCATTTTCTTAATCCACCTGTGATCTTTAATACAGTTTTCCAAGGACTAGCTAATAGCAATAACACTGATTCACACCGTATGTGCTGTTCCCGAACTGGTGAAGAAACAAAATGATACAGGATAGGCCCAGTCATAAGCTAAATCAGAAGAGGTCTTTGAAGAAAATGCTGAAGAAGACAAACACTTGGTACTTGGTGAAATGACAAAGAGCTGAAGAGATGCAGGAGCATCATAAACAAAAGAATAACTTGCGGCAATAGAGATGGACAAGAAATCGAGATGGATAGAACAAGCAG
Organism: Buceros rhinoceros silvestris; assembly: GCF_000710305.1. Taxonomy (NCBI): domain Eukaryota; kingdom Metazoa; phylum Chordata; class Aves; order Bucerotiformes; family Bucerotidae; genus Buceros; species Buceros rhinoceros. Next base: position 80,005 of record NW_010427512.1, on the reverse strand, counting down.
GCAGATGAATAACAGATTGTAAAGAATGAGGAAATAATGAAGAGGAAATGGAGGAAGTCCTGAAAACCACAAAGACATGTTTTTATTTTCCTAAGAAATTACGAGGATGCTCCTAGAGTTGGCAGAGGGAAGGGATGTGAGGAGCTGACATACTGCGCTGGAAGAAGTCTGACCACGGACTGATGAGTCATCTTGTTGCCTTGCTTCTGATTCCAGATGCTCTGATTGCAGTCTCCATTGCAGTTTTGCTCTTTAGAATAAATGAGAAATGAACTTGTTCTGATCAGCTGCAGTATACCCTCCAGAGAAAGTAAGACTTCTGTCAGTCAACAGAGAAAGCTCTTGGACTAAATGTACCAGCAGTTGAGTGTCTGGTCATGTTCTGTCTTCGGGAGTCTGTTGTCAGCTACTGGACTAGGTACTGCATGGTGTGTAACAGAACAGCCCTGGGAGTTCTGGGAGTGAAGGTGGCATTCTCAGAACTGCCACCCTGTGCATCCCAGCGTGGGAAGTCTGATTCTGGAGGTGAGCAGAGTCAGTTGAAGGGAAGATCACACAGCTATAAGGTCATCATTTCGTCATGCAGCATGGGGGTGTGCACTTCACTAAGCAGTATCCGCCAGGACATCAAAGGCTTCATAACTCATCCCTTGGTAAATCAGTGCTGCTCTTTGCCTTTGGTTAATGCTGTCAAGTGGTCAGGCTTTGAGGCTCCTGCCTGTATTCCTCTGGTCTCCAGCTCTCAAACAACATTATGTTTAACTAGTACCCTTTGTTCCTGGAGTTATGTTTGGCGAGCAGTGTTGGGAACAAAGTAGAAGAAACCTGAGAAGGACTCAGGCCTGAGACTACAAGGGCTGAGTTTCAGCTGTGTATGCCCGTGATGCACTGCTAGTATTTCATCAGCCTGTGAACACTGTCAGTCTTGACAGTGGACCAGTGGGTCCATTGCAGGCAGAAAGGCATAAGAAGGTGTTGGAGTCCAGGTGTTGGTTATATTCTTGCTGTTAAGAGCAGAGAGAAAAGAAATCGAGCAGCAAAGAGGTAAAACCACTGAAACCAAATATTTATTTCTATGGTTTGCAGATACCTTGAACATAGCGGCTAATTAACAAAGGAGGAAGGTGCATGAGAGTCTGATTTACAGCAAGTTTTATTGACGCATGAAACTGCCACAGCAACACTGAGGATTGAAGAGTGGGCTTAGCTTGAAAAAGAGGAGCTTTCCCAGTTCAGCTGAAGGATAAAGCACAACCCAGCCTGCCACAGTCCTTATGCAGAACAAGTGCATTGTATACAATGGTTCCGCTAAGAACATTGTGGTAGGTAGTCAAGGTGCAACCAAGGTACACATCCAAAGATGTGCCGTAGGAGACACTTGTCCTTCAAGATACACTTCTAGGTGTCCTCAGTGGGAAACTTCTAGATGATGTGGACCAATGCTGGATTTTGGAAACAAATCTGTGAGCCTATGTTCATTGTAACTGTTGGCAGGACAATACTGGGAAAAGAGAGGAAATCTGTGGCACTCACTCTTTTGCCCATTTTAGGGATTTACTGAAGCACGCAAAGCGATTCGGTGCTAGACTGGTCATCAGGAGGTATTTTACATATCTGACTATGTATACAAATGTCCATTTCTTTTTCTTCGCTCATTTTAAAAGTGTCTTAGGACTCATCTCTAGTCTTCAAAGATGAGTTTCTCACACTTTTCTAAGCTTGCTGTCACTGCATTTTAGCAGGGCAGTAGCATGCAATGAGAATTAAGTGATTTTTGGTGTGTTATTTCATAGCTTTGCAATTGAAATGTCACACAGTCGTTGGAAAAAGTATATGTCTGCACGTACATAGACTGACATGTCACTTTAGGGTGAAATGGGGTAATTTTGATGAAAATTATGGACAATTAGTAACATGTACTATAGATACCCTTTAAGAGTTCCTGGATTGAAAACACTGATTCTTGCAGAATGTAAAGAGAATCTTACAAAGATAAAAATTAATAGAAACATACTTAGAAAAATAATGGACATTTAAGAAGTCTGCCTCTGTTGTCTAGTCTCTGGCTTCAGGACAGATTATCTGTGTGTGGAATGTCATTAAAAGCATAAGGAAATTATACCATCTTTTCTTCAGAAGAAATATGAGATTTGGCTCCTGTATCTTCCTTAAATGCTTGAAATCCCTGGATCAAAGCCCACAGAATCTCTCCTTAGGAGAGATTTGAATGCGGATAATTACGCAGGAAACTATGAGCACTTTACGTTTTAGCTTCATTTACTATTTAAGTAGAAATTAAAATGAAATAAAATATGTACGTTGTCTTATCTTGACAGGTTTTTTTCTTTGTTTTGGAATCCACTATTCACACACACTATTCCACTATTGACACAGTGACAACTTTTATGTAGAATCAGTTTAAATCTTTCCTCCAGTAGTCTTTTTGTTGAAAAATATTCTCTTTGAAAAGCAAAACTTTATACAAAGCTTGCCAGTATTGTCAAAATGATGCACTTTTTGGTGACCTTCGCTAAGTCTGCATAAATATTTCTCTCATTTTTGGTTGAGTATTTTTTTTATGCAATTTAGAAAATACTGTCCTATTTGAGTCCCTGTGATTAACAAAAGTCATGATCACCTCCTTTTCTGAGGGCAATTGTTTCTTTCCTATACTTACCCACCCACCTGAAAAACACAGTCTTCAGCTGTGACCCTTTGACACTCTGGTCATTTCAGTG
>NW_010427512.1:68864-77167 GCF_000710305.1 Buceros rhinoceros silvestris | reverse complement strand
AGCAGGAATTACGCAGGCCGGGAACATGTGTAGCAGAGGATGTAATTCAGTTGTGAAGGATATAAATCAATTAACCATGCAGGATATGAGTCAATCACTGTTTCGCAGTTCAACGCACTTCTTCGGTCACTTGCATTGGATGGCACTCGCCACGTCCAACTAACCTGTGGGCGTGTGTCATGTAGTCAGTGATAGCCATTCCCTTCTTGGACTCTATGGCAGAAATATATGCTGAAGCCAATTACAAAATCTCTGTTGACAAAAGCACCAATGGGATCTGAATCCCTTGTATAGCTGGGCTGCTTTACAGCGTTGTGTCAGGCTATAAATCACATTTACATTGGCTTTAATGTCCTACTCCAGTCCCGGTGCTGTATAGAATAGCTTTAGTATACCTGAAAGCGAGGCCAGAACAGTTTGCATCCCTTTGAATGATCTGCCCCAGGGTGATAGCCATTTGAACCATAATGCCCTAGGAGGAAAATCAGCAACTTAGCCTGAGACCTGCTCCCCCTGCCCACCCCAGCCCAACCATTCCATTCCCCAGCCAGCTTGACTGGGTTCTGCTATAAGAAATCTAGCCCAGAATTCCTTTATGTTAGATGTGGTGCTGCAGAGGGAGCATGGAAAAGCACCTAACCCTATAACTGAATGAAGCTATCCAGTAGATTCTGAGTCTGCACCATGCAGTAAGAACTCGGTATCAAACAGCTCGTCAGGCTTGCTCCCAGTGCACCACTGATTCATGTCAGTGGTAACCGTTTATATCATGGACTAATGAAAAAAGGCAATGCATGTAAAATGATTAAAGTGCTGATCATTCCGCAGCCTAAGGCTGACCCAGGAGATATGGTCTCTTTGCCTTGCTGCTGGAGTCTCCTGCTTTACTGAGGTAGATGTGCATGGGCTTCATATCAGTAGTTGGTGGTGTGTTCTGGAGTTGTTATAAATATACTCGTTTTGGGTCAGGACTTAAAAAAGAAAAAAAGGCGGTCTCTCTGATTTGTTGTAATGATGGTGTGCTGTCTGCACTGTGTCATTTTCTTTACCCTTCCAGTGGGATAACATACAATCAGGGACTGATGTCAGCCTGTAAAATTTTGGTGTAAAATTTTGGTCACACCAAAATACCATACTTCTTAACAAAGCTGGCAGACGTGTCCTTTGGCAGCAGCTGCTTGCCATGTGATTTAAAACTTCCTGTCACTATAATTGATGTGTTTTTATTCTTTCCACTTCCTGAAGCCTGATCAGAATTAAAATTGCTGTTGGAATTTCCTGTCAAAGCAACTCATTTATTCGCTGAGCGCTTGCACTGACAGTACTTTGATTGGACATTGCCTTCAGCTATTCTCAGGCAGAGAGATTGCTGTGAATTATGATCCTCGCCCAGGTTTGACTTCCCTGCATGCCACATCTGCAAATATATACAGATTGTCCATCATGTGGTAACCTTGTCCTAATAAAAACTCCACATGTAAAATGTTAATGGTTTGAATATCAAACTTGGCCACCTGCTGGGGCCCTGGCTTTTGTGTTTATTTAGGAAACCCCACAGAGTTTTTCAACTGATTGTCTCACCGTAACTTTCGTGTCGCCTACCAAAAAGAGCTCTGCTATGTTTCAACACGAAGAAGAATTTACACCCTTTTCCAGCTTTTCTTTAAAAAAGCTAATGTTTTTGTGGTTTTTTTCTTTAATTATCTTCTTCAGTATGCTATCTGCATTCCTTCCCAGAGGTGGCTGCATTATGCTGCCTTGTGGCAGTCCTCAGCTGTTACTGCAGAAACTTTGACCAGTGCTTTGCAATCATTCGTGTTGAAAGATGCCGTATAGATGCAAGTCGTTAATATTTGCAGCATGGGTGCAATGTGGTGGTAGTTCTGCCCATTAGGAGAATAAGCCATTAAGTTCACTGTTAGATGAATCATTCCGTTGCCGCATGTGTCGCTTCGTTACCCTGTTAGAGTTGCTTAGAGAATTGCAAGTTATTTTGGGAAGCTGAATAATGGATAAGTATTGGATTGTTCTACAGTTATAACTGACACAAAGTCATTGTCACCTCAGAGCAGAATAGATGTAATAATACTTACTTCACTGCCTTTGTAAAGTGTTTTGATACCCTTGGTTGAAAAGTACCTACAACCCTATGAAGTATTATTAAGGGCAATATTTTATTTTTAAAGTTCTAACCTGGATTATTTTGAGGGTGTAGTGGCAGTCAGAATATTCGTGTGCGGTATCCTTTCCTTGGCTAAACAGGGTGCCATGTACTCTTCCAGTATTTTAAGGAAATGACTGTGACTGATTTGGCTGGTAGTTGTACGAGATCCTAAGTCTCTTACTCTACCTGCAGCTAGAGGAAACAGCTCCTACTAGACTCTAGTTGGTGGTGTAAGCTGCTGTTGGATATTTATCATATATTTATTATCTACTATTTTTCCTACATTTAAAAAAAAAACCCAAAACCCCAAGATTACTTTTTTTCCAAATAGTTACTCTAAGAATACACTTGCCTTATATTCATTATGTTTTCTTAGTGGTCAGAATCTTGGACTTTTTACTTCACACAGAAGCGAGTAAACAGCATGACCTCTTCAGGCATCTGCAGTGCCTGCAGGAATACAGCAGTGTCCCTGGGCATTCCAGCTGAAGAAGTGGGAAGGGGGTGCAGCTGCTTCATAGAGATAGGAGAATACGATTACAAAGTAGGAGCTGTGGAAGGGAGTGGGTTACAGGGGAGCAGAGGTTCAGGGATGGACAGTGGGGAAGCAAAGAAATGGCTGTGCTTTAAAGACCTGTGCCTGTCTCCACCCTGCAGACAAAATATCAGGTGTCTTTTGTATTCGGCAGGAGAAATGTAGGTATGTTCCATAGGTATGTATTAGTATGTAGGAGAAAATACTGAATAATGAGCTTGAAAGAAGATGCCAAAAAGAAAGATACAAAATCAGTAAGAGAAATGTTCACCTATGGGAGGCAGGAGCATTAACGAGGCTGTGAGGTTTCACTGACCAAGTGATACAGCTAGAAAACTGGAAAATTTGTATTTTACTGAAGGAAAGCAAAGTAAAATCCTGCTTGAAAGAAATATTTGGCTCCTACTCGAGGGTCAGGACAAGGCTTACGACTGCTATTGAGTCTTTTTAGTGTAGGATTTAAGGAAGAGTCAGGCTGTTCAAAGGTTGGTCTTTAGGGCAGGGCTGGATAGATGAAACCTCTCACTAAGAGGAGGATTACAGAGGTCTACATATATGCATCAAGAGACGTGGCAGCGGGAGCTCCGCTGATGAATCAATGACAGTGGAAATAAAGCCAGGACATCTGATCAAGGCAGAGGGAAAATTCACATTTAAAAGAGTTTCAACAGCTCACTCACTTACCCTAAGTAGACACCAATTTCTGTTTTGGAAGCTGTCAAGATGGGGCTGCGCATTGCAACATGTTTAAGAAAAGGCTCAAAGTGAGTCTCCGGCTCTGGTCTGGACTCCTGCCTGCAATGCATGGTGAGGGAGGAGCATGAGCAGACTTCTGCAAGCGAGGGTGAAGGATAGTCAAAGTGAGTTCAGTTCTCCTGATGTGGGTTGTGTGGGTTTTGTTTTTTTTTTTCAGGAGGGGGGCCAGGATAAGGAGTGAAGTATAATAAAAAACACAAACAAATACACTCGGTATGCTGCTTCTTCAGCTGCCACGTCAGCCCAGCTGTAAGTGCCCAGTGTAGGAACACGCCAAACCAACACTGCTGAAGGCTCCAAGAAAGACATAATGCTGACACAACAGTAACTGAGTTCCCAACTGATTTCAATCACTAGATAAGTATCAGTTTCAACCCTAAATGATATTCTCAAGTAATTGTCCAATGCCCAGTTGGGCTGGAGTGGTGTTCCTCTGGAACTGGCTCAGGCCAACTTTAACTGCTTGGGAGTGCGTGGCCAAGAGCAGACTTATGTGCTGGAGCCTGAAATGCCATTAAACAGGCTGTAGTCAGGAGGACAGAATGCCTCGTGTGTTTGGTCTAATACACCATGGGACTTGTTTGCTACAGTTACAGTATTAAAGCTGTAATTATAGTCAGTGAACCACAGATGTACTGCAGCCATAAGGTTTAAACAGGGTGTTATTGCAGTAGAAACCGCCCCTAGTAGGTTGGAAGTTCAAAGGGTCATTTTCCCGTCTCTGTTTAATCAGATACTCAAACCTACAGACTTTTAATAGTCATCAAGAATTTAACATCTCAACCTGTTTTATGCAGTCCCCTTGGTTTCATTTTAGTTTTTTGTTTCCGTTTCGGAAGAGAGCATATAGATTTCTGCTTCCATATGACTTTGTAGTCAGTGTTGAGTGAGAAGTGCAAATGGAATACCATTTTTATGCCACCTTGCTGCAACGTTGAGCTGCAGTTCTCAGTAAATAACAGTGTAAATGCTTTGTATTTGAGTGGATATTGAAAATTACAGCAGAAAACAGGGATTTAGGGCAGGAAAGAACAAAAATATTTTCTCTGAGACACTGCAAGTACAGCACATTTGCAGACGGTATTAAAATATGCTTTTTTATAATGTTAAAGCAAATAAATTTGGCACAAATAAATTCTGACACTGTCAGTGCCATTGCATGGTGGCACTCTGTATGGAAATAGTTTGAACATGAGCACATGCCTTTTGCTAGCAGGTATAGGTGTCAAGTCTTGATTTGAATTGATGGGGAAAGTGTCAAAATTCATATTCTTTTTGCTCCCTGTGCTTGACAGATAAAATTTCATATTGAACCTAAAAGATACGATAGCTGATTATTGACTTTCCATTTTAGCAGTGAACATAACCTTTTTTTTTCTGATTAAGCCGGACCGTAATGGTTACCATGTAGGAAAATATAGGTAATATTACACTGAAATATGTCTGTCTAGGGATCCATTCATTTCCCCAAAATAGCTAGTTTCTATTTATATATCAATGTCTGTATGTTTATATATATTTAAATGCCCCATTTGCTACACTGGTTTTAGCTTCTTGTTAGCATCACTTCTTGTTAGCATGATGTTCTACAGCACAAGGCAGCTGGAAAAGCGAAACATGTGTTCAAGAATTTATGCAGTGTCTTTACTTTCTTTCATTAAGAGAACTAACAATAATAGGTGCATATTATAAGTTAGCAGTGTTAAGCAGTATGTTATAGCCATGTCTGACAGACATGTTGTTTACATTCATATTTTATATTGGTGAAACTGTAGCTTTTTTATCAACATGACATTTTTCAAATGCAATATTTATACCTCTTCTTCCATACAGAGGAAACTTAGTCATCTAAAAATGTGATACGTTTTAAATCCACTTGTCTCCTTTTCAATAAGAAAGTATTTCCAATTATTTCCCCAGCAAAATACATAAGTCAGCATATTCTGTGTTCCAGGCCTTCTATTAATTGATGAGGGGAAATTTTCTCACCTCATACTAACAATAACCCATCTTATTTGTGCATGGCTGAAACCTTCTCTGTGGGTATGTACAACCCTTCTTTGTTGCCCTTAGCATTTTCTTTTGGGCTTTGTGTACCCTCGATTTGGATGTGCTGTCTCTCCCAACTCAGTGGGAGTTGTTCACATCCTACCATTTTCCCAGAGGAATATCTTTGCCTAAACCGTCTGAGCTGTCTTCTCTGTGGTCCTCGGAGACAGCTAAAAATGCAAAATCTTACGTACATATACCCCAGGGACATCATGTGATAATGAGCTCAGAAGTCTAATTACACTTTATGTGAAATGAATATATACAAGTCTTGAAAAGACATCTCTGACACTAGAGTAAACAAATAAACAAATATTTACTTAAACCATCTGAATGTCCTGCCCGTAAATAAAAATGCCTTGCATACAGTACTATCTTCTTGTAGCAGACAAGCAACAGTTCAATATACAGGGGATATTCAGTGACAGAAATGCCAGTCTGGATCAGGTCTGACATCTGCCCAGTGTAGAACTTTTATTTTCAACAACATCCAAAACAAGGTATTTCAGAGAAAAGTTTCAGCAACTCAGAGCAGGCAGAGGTGGATAATTCCTCCCTCTTTTCATCACACTCAGAAAAGATGTCTTTTAGTAAATTGAGATTGCTTTAAATCCTGGAGCATGAAGTTTCATTTTTGTTCCCCTTTAGCATTAACTATTACAACCCTGGATATTACTACTGTTTCAGTACATGCCTGCGCTCTCGTAAGACCATAACCCCAGCAACATCCTGGCATAATGAGCTCCAAGGTCCAATTACACCTTATTTGAAGAAAAGTAGATTGTCCTTTCAGGTTTGAATTTGCTGCTGTTCAGTTGCACAGACTATTCTCTTGTTCTTGTACAGTGCACTAGGAATTAAAGCTGCAGCTTAGCAACTCTGTGGTGGAGACACATCAGTACTCCAAATGTGTCCTCATCATCAGCTGGCCCTCCAGATATTATAAGCTTTTCCCATATTCACCAGTAGATCAAATCCACATAGTTAGAAGTAGCAAGAGACTACCACCACTCATAAGGACCCACCAATCATAAGGAAAAAGTAAGAATGATGATGACCAGCAGGGAGTACTCATCAGATCAGTAGTTAGGTAAGGGCAAGGTGCTCTCCTAACATTTTGCTGGGTGCTCTTGGTGAAGACTTCAAGGAATGCAGTGTTTATCACCCTTTGAGCCAGCCCATTTGAAGACCCCAGCTGCTGCCTTGTCACTGAACACATCAGCTATCTTGTCCAGCTCACTAAGAAGCGCCTTATTTATGTTAGTTGTTGTAGTTGCCTGTATAGTCAGGGACATCTCCAGAGAGCAGGAACATAACAACCTAACTTGAGATGAGCTGCCTTCAGGAGATGCCTATTTCAGCCTGTTGATCACATGGAGAGCCCAGATGGCTTGGCTAAACGGGACTAAATTTAGGCAGGAGTAGACCTACCCTACATCAGCAGGCAGCAACTGTGGAGAACACGGCAGTGGTCGTTGACCCACCAACACAATCATGTGTGAGACATTGTCTGGCAGGCTCCGCAGCAGGCAAAGTGTCTGAAAGATGCTGTGGGAAAGAGAAGGTGCATATCCATGCAGCTGACTATTTGCTTAGTAATCAATTTCCAGTAGTCAAATTTTTCTTCGACATTTAGACAATGCAAGTAATGCTGTACAGCCCCCTGATTACTTCCTATTTCATACAATTGCAGGTTGTAGCAACATTTCTTTTTTGCTGTGTTTATGTCTCATCAAGCTTTCAAAAAGTCCTAGGTCATAAGACAGGCATAACTCACACATTTCAGACAGTTATTAACATGTGATTTTGAAAAGATTTTGTATCTATTTGAATCTGTATGTTTGTGTTTGATAATGATCCAGCCTGATAATTAGATTTCTTCTCTATGCTGGTGTGGTTTTTTAAGTCCTAAAGGGGAATTTTGTGAGTGTGTGTATTCCAAGATTTCGCTGAGTAATTACAGAAAAAGTTATTTGAATCAATTTTGTCAAGAAACAGTAAAGAGGTACAAAAAACAGCTTATCGTTTTTTTGTGGGTCAGGCAGTACGTTAAGTAAAATGGAAAAGGTATAAGCATGCAGACAGGTTGGCAGACTGTCATCCTAAAGGAGGTAAGTAAATAAAATGGATCCATGCAATATTATTATTGCACTCAGAAGAGAAGAAAGAAATTAGAGAGCAAGAACTAGGAAAAAAAAAGACAGTGGCTCTGGAGGTTGTATAGCTTTATAGACTAATTATCTGTGTTATACCCTTTTGGTTCTGCATTGGAGAGTGATATTTTTGCACGTTGTATTCTCTGCAGTACGAAACCAAATGCAAAACCTTCCTTTCAACTGCTCTGCACTTCTTTTTTGTCCAGATCGTTACACACCTCTGTATATGAAAAAGACATGAATAAATTAGTGAAGCTAATTTTTCTCTAGATGTACAAACTGAATGCATTTGATCCTTATCACATTATCCCTATTCTTTATAAACCTTCTGTACTATTTTATCTGGTTTTTTCTGTTGTTAGACCCTCAATCATAAGAGCATTGACTGCATTTTTATGGGAGTTCAGCAGTCAGCTCCTTTGTGTTGCTCATTTAGACCTATGGGATGTACTTTAATTTCCCTAACAGTGAGATGCAGTGTGATTTCAGGAAATGCTTACGTGCTCAAATGGCTTTGACACGCGTGCTTGACATGGGAGAGCTGTTTCTGGCAAGAGGCTCTGCCAACTGTCCGTACCATCTGACCATTACGTTGGGTCTGTTAACAATGAAATATAATTCTTTCTGGTGAGAGTATGTAGGG
>NW_010427512.1:63354-68774 GCF_000710305.1 Buceros rhinoceros silvestris | reverse complement strand
GTAGGGAAAAATGACCCACAGATGTCACTCATGCTACTCAGTGCTCTACTGAATAATGCATGGCTGCTAGAGTACCATGGAGATGGAGATTATAGAAGAAAAAAGAGAAAGGCAGCACCTCTCCCAGAGGAACCCGGGGTTCTGGATGGCATCCTGCTAGGACTCGGCCACATTTAGAGACACTTAAAACACATGTAATGGGCACTGTGAATTCTACCTTTGTAAATTTAGACTGATTGTAATTGCCATATAAAAGGAGAGTCTTTGTGCATCGACCTTTACTATTTTAAGTGTCTGTTCTGTTAATTGGTGCCATTGGGATGCAGAGAGCCTGAGCCATGCATATTCCCCTGTAGTGAAGGGCTCAGAAAGCCCAGCTCTGAGTAAGGTCCCTTTTGCTGGGAAGGAATGCAGGGCTGGAAGAAAGTTGTTTTCTGAGAGGAGCTGTAGTTGTTTCCAGCCAGAACCTGGCCTTATTTTCTGCCAGTAAAATAAAACCAGCTGAATTAGTGTCTGGATATGAATTCCTTTGGCACACTAAAAAATCTCAGCTGTCTCAAGCCAACCATTCTTCTGAGCCCATTATGGAGATACACCAGAGGAGAAGGTACAATAGATTGATCCTGTATCCCTCCCAGTTGGTTCTTGGGGAGATATTAGCTAAAGTAATTTAGAGCAGCCTTGAGGCTCCTCTAAGCCATGAAACATGCACACTGGTTCCAAGGTTTGGGAAGGAGAGGAGGCATAAGGATGAGTGAAAGGTGCATGGTTTAGGGTCTGAGCCAAAGATGCTGCAATCAGGGGAAGTCTTTCTGTTGACTTCAAAATGTTTTGAATCAAGTCCTAAGGACGGGGGAACTGAAGTCTGACTGGCTGAATTATAATACCAGAAGGATTTAGCTTCCTTTACAGGGGTGAATATCATCCCTCCTTAGCTGTGAGACAGACAGAGGTGTGTGAAATGTGCCAGCTGCCCCAAAGGTGCTATTCTCAGAAAACAAACTATCTTGTTTTCCTCTGATACTGCATCTGATGATACATTCTTTTGTACACAGTGAAGTAGTTTTCATGAAGCAAGCTCTTGTCCAGTTCTCTGGGTAAAAGAGCTGGGTACTCTATTCATAGGTGCAATTGTCTGAATGTAATCTCTTGTAAACATAGAAAAATAAACTGTTGAAATTCTGTTGAGAAGCTGATAAAAAGGAGTTCAGTTAAGAGCCATTATAAAGAGTCAGAGTTTTGTGGAGTCATTATTGATTTGTTTTCGTATAAACTAAAAATTACAGTTTCACGGAAGAGCCAGTTTGAATTTCTGTGACTCCAGGGAATTGTCTCTTTCACTGTAGAATTAAAACCTGGAAGTCTCTTGCAATCAAGTTTGGTAGAATCTGTAAGGGTTTGGTTATATTTCTTTACCTGTAAGAAAAAAAAAAAGACAAAATCATGTGGGTGAATTTATACTAAAGAAATACATTATTCATAAAAATATTTCTGTGTAAATATGAAAAAATTATTTGTAGAAGCTGGGGTTTTTGTTACTTCCCCCCACCCCCCACCCCCCACTTAATTCTATGCCTGTAGTTAGTAAGTTTCTTGTAATCAAGTTTTAAGTAGTCCATACGTATGCAGAGCTGTAGTTGGGAGATGAAGATAGGTTCTTTTGAATTATAGAGAAGTTAGAGCTATAGATGAGGAAACAAAGATGTCTGTCATAGTGAAATACTACAAATAGTTGCATAAAATGAAAGTTACAGATTGTTTTCAAACTATTGCAGTACACTGATAACTACTGATAGTTGTTTGTGAAACCAATGGTTTTGCATTAGGATCAGCCTTTTTAATAGGTTAATTTATTTTAACCTAAAAGAAGAGTTCCCCGTGTGCCCCATTCAGAGATGTTTTAAATATGCAAGTTGGTTTTTGAACAGTAACATTTTTGGAATGTACTGAATCGGTGTGTTTTGAAAGGAAAAACACGTTAAACCAATCAGTTACATGAAACTGGGTTCTGTGTACTGGGTGCTAACAGCAGAAACCTCACACAGCACTGGAGCACCAGTTTAACTGTTTCTTGTGGTCTAACACACAACTTGGCATGTAGGGCATATGCCTTTGAGAGGGACTTTTCATGAGGGTGAATGACATCTCTTTGTAATGTACTCCATGCAAAATCAGCAAAATAGCGGTCTTCAGTTTCATCAGTTATATACTTTCCAGGCAAAACTGTGTATTTGCACAGAGACACAAAACTAAAGAACAGAAAAAGTTCAACCACAAACATCTTGATAAGTGTACAGGCATGCATCCTCCTGAGACCGTGCTAAAATGTGGAAGAATCTTGAATGACTGAGCTGGTATGAAAGATGAAATTTAAGCCTCTACCATTGTATTTTCATTGTTAATATAATAAGAACAGTACTAAAACACTCTCTCTGTGCCTTTAAACTGTGAGTGTCCGTGTGCCTTGTAAGGATTGGTGTCATTCTCCTTATTCTTTTAACATGAAGACTGCAGTGCTGCAAGTCAGCTCATTTGCTTTGAGTACATGAGCCGGTGTCAGAAGCAGGATTTTCCATCCATGTTCTTCCATATTCTTTTATTTTCCATCTAGACTATATTGTCTCTGATTGTATCAGTAGAACAGTAAAAGATACCGATTTACAGTAATGCACAGGGGTTTATCTAGAAAACTGCAGAGAATCAGCCAGTAGAGTGTGCTGCTCTCTTATGATGAAATGAGGAAAAAAAAAAAAGTGTTGGTTTGCTTAAAACCTCCTGAATGTCTTTTCTTATTATTATTCCTTAATGTAAAATTATTCTTGCCGGGTTAGAATTTATATCCCTTTAGCACTGCCTTTTCTGGAGTGGCACTAACGAAATCAGCAGGTAAACCAGCTTAGAGTCTTATATAAGACACTCTGAACTCTGAGCCAGAAGTACAGTATAAGAGAGGAATGGAGTCAGATTATTCCATTTTTCTTACAGCCTGACTTTCCTATTTTGAGAGTCCCATTCATGAAGGTCCAAAAAAGTGTTTATATTCCCCCTTTTCCAACTGACCTGACCAGTTATCCTCTGACCCTGTGTTATGATCTCAAAACATCTGTGAAACTCTGGCAACTTCAGTATTTGGGGGAGGGATAGGGAGGGGGAATTGAGGTTATACAGGATCTTTCATCACCTTTTGCTTTGGTTATACAGACTTTGTAGTATTTTCATGCCAGAGCTTGCATAAGATTATTTAAAGTAGTTTAATGAATTGTTTGTGAGACTCTGACACTGCTATATTATCTTTTATGATGTTGTCATAGGGGTTTGGGTTTTGTTTGCTTTTTTATAAATAACTTATTAGAAACAGCATTTCTCCGTGTGTCCAAACTTTTCCCTGCATGGCACTTTCTGACCAAGTAGGAATGGAGGTGATGAGCATCCTTTGCAGCTGGTGGGTGCCACTCTTGGCTGGCTGATTAACTGGCACAAGATGTATTGTGACAGCATGAAAAATGTCGTGCTTTGGGAAATGAATCCATGCCTTCTACCATGCGTGCTGCTTTTGGGCTGGGAGTTCAAAAGAAAAAAACATGAGTCATGCCTCAGAGTGGATGGGGTTTGCTGTTCACTGTAATTTGAATAAACCTCTCTCCAGTGCAAAGAGTAGGAGAAAACATTGGAATAGTTCTTAATCTTAGTTTCTTGTAAAAATCAATAAACAAAAAGGTGGCCCATATCTTCCTAGATTCCACAGTATCCACTTTACAATTTGGCTTGTTTTCAGACTTTTGTGTAACTAGAGAGGATCTCCCCAGATTATTGTTTTGGCTTTGTATCAAAAAATATTGTCTGTCATTAAAACAAGCCTGTGCCATTAATGCAATCTTAATTATTTAACTGGAAACATGAACGTGAAACTGGAAACATGGCATTTTCCTGTATTCATTGGCACAAAAAAAAAAGTCTATCAGAAGAAATTCCATTTTAATGTTAATGAGTTGAGATTTCTGGAAATGATGGGAAAAGTGGTCGTAGTTAAAAAACATGGACTTAATAGGTAAAACTGTAAGTTTGTGTGAGATCAAAAGAGAACCATACTCAAATGTAGAAAGCTCTCTGTGGCTTGTATAAACAAGTGCTCCTGTTGTTACTACCTCCGTTGGAGCTGCAGGCATCATAAGGATCATAGAAAACACCACGGAAAAGGGCAGATATAGCAAATGTCTGAGATGACTGAGGGAAGATCACAGCTTTCTTAATGAAATTTCTTTAACTTTTGCAGCCATATGTTTAGGAGAGTAGGACTTAAGTCATGATAAGCCTTTAAGAGCCTAAATGCATCAGTGCCAGAGGATATGACAAAATCGGCGTGAGGGTCCATACTGCCTAACATGGGTGCCATTTCTATTAACACATGGGGAAGGTATTTCTGGTGTGCTTTCCTAAAAATTCTCTAGCCATGCTACACACTCAGAAATTAGACAAGTTAAGATTTTCCTAGATGGTTTATAGCGAGGAAAACAGTGCTAAGTGTGAGACTTCTCTGAAACTACAGTGACTACATCTGTGCTGTTTGTAGGCACGTGGTGCAGGGGCTGAGCTATATATAAAGCACAGCGCTCCCCCCACCCTTTGCTCCCGCTATCTGTATTGTGCCCCGTGGGCAGCTGTGTTACAGAGTTATGGGAGCTCAGGCTTCAGTTCTTCCTTGTTCTGGGTTGTACACAAACACATGTTGCAGCATGGATCATGCATGGTCACATGGCAGCGCAGGGAATTTGAGCAGACACGGGAATTCTTGTCCAACACTTAGCCCCTGCCTACCCTTAGTAATATGTCTTGTAGGCATACAATGATCAACTCTTTGCCAGAGACAGAGTGTACATGTCTCTGTTTTGACCTGCCTTGCTCTGAGTTTTTGTGACAGCACCTCCTTCAGATTCCTGGGCTAGAAAACTAATTCAATTATTTTTGCATCCCAGTAATGCAACATGTTTTTCTTTGTTGCCCATCCCAAAAAAAACCCCACCAAAAGCACCCCCAAACCCCAAAAAACCCCAAATGAAACAAAAATACCACAGATGCATACACGTACATGCCACTTCTACTGTAATCTGTGGGAGGTGCCCAGCTGACATGAAGGTGAGATTTCTTATTGCTTTCACTTGGGGTACTGTAAGAATTGACTTTATAAAGCTTTTGCAGTATTTCTGTATGCAAGAGTTCATTACACTGGAACAAAGCGTATAGTGCTCGGGAGGCATAATCAACTGTGCCTGACTTAAAATATTTAAGTTAATTAAAAATTTGACAGTGCAAAATATACCAGATTGCTAATTGAAGGTAGAATTTAGTACTGTTAACAGTCACAGAGATTGTCTCAAGTCCTGGCATGGCATTTTCTGCAGGGAGGAAGAAGAGGGAAGGAG
>NW_010427512.1:38671-63247 GCF_000710305.1 Buceros rhinoceros silvestris | reverse complement strand
TTTGTGTGCTTGTCCTTTGCCTGTGTGCCTTTGTAATATAATTACTAGGTAAAAATGTAGCAGTGTAAGAAAAAACCCGGCGTGTCTGAATTAAGTACAGCCTACTGCATACAGGCATAGGAGGATTGTCTTCTGCTAAATTCCTGGTTTCCCTGTGCAGTTTGTGAAATAGGTGCACAATTTTTATTTAGTATCTAAGCCCAGTACTTGTGGTGCAGTTACGTAAAGACTCGGACTCTGCAATAGCTATTAGCATGCTATAGTCATTGCTGTGTTGCTTAAAAAGTTTGTGAGAACAAATGCTCCTGCGGTACATGCTTCTAACAACACCCACTGTGTTTTTTCATCGGCACTCCAGCTTTCCCTTTCATAATGGCTTACTCTTGTTTAAAAGAGTAATATATATTTAGTTTGTTGCCAGAGCTATGCTTGAGTAATGTTGTCTGGGGTGATAGACTTGAATTTCCAGAGGGCAATCTGAACATCAGCCTCATTATCCCAGATGTTGACACAACAGTCACCTATCCCAGACAGAGGAAATATGTCAGATAAAGCACATGGCCCTTACAGCAGCTTTACAGTAGGATTTGGAGCACTCTAAAATTTAGAGAGAGAAGTTCTGGGGCATGCATCCTTTACACGGAAAAAGTGGTTAACAGTGAAGCTACATGGAGGAAACTCTGCTCTCTCCCCAGCAGGCCGTCGCGTTAATGTGGCCAAGGTACAACACACAAAAGAACGTGTGGTTGATTGCAGGTGGCTTTCGGCATCAGCCTGGAAGAACTCAAAAGCTGTGTCTCTGTGTGCATAGCAAAAACACGTCAACCCCTAAGCTTTGCGTGCTCCTGTAAACATCTCTTTTATTTATACACTTGTGTATTTGCACACTCCCAGTGTGTAGGTTTTGTCCAGTGTTTGCATGCCTGAGGGACAGTGTGTAAAAATTGCGCCCACAAAATTATGCATATCTAAACCAGGCTATCTCGGGGCTTTGAAAATGTGACATTGCTATTACAGGGACATATTTTATCTTCAGAAATAAGTGCAAAACTTATGTGACTGCAGTGGGATCTAGGTTTTCTAACAAGAGAACACCTTTTTTGACCCTTAGGAGAGTGTAGAATGAACAGGTTTGGGGAATTTTATCAAGCTAGGTATAACTAGATCTGTGACAACTATCTGAAAAGATTTACCTAGGTTTCCCAACACAGACAATTTACATTTTAACTAGCATGTGGCTACATTTTTTTCCCCAGGTTTAATCATTAAACACTGAAAATCTTAATTTCATCGAATGCAATCAAAGAATTTTCTATAGTAGCAATTAAAAGTATAAAACTAGCATTCAAGCTACAGCAAATTAAACAGCTGCATTGAAGTATTTTTAGCAGTCATCCCAATCAAAATGCACAAAAGGCTTTTATTTTTTTAAAGGAGTATCTGCCGGGTGTAGCTCTGGTTTCTGTAGTTCAACCGCCTCACTAAACATATGCATGTACTTTTAAAAAATTAGTTACTGGGAAGCAAGAAACTGTTATTTTTTCTACAAGGCAACTTGGGTGAAAAATTTCAGAGGGCTTGTGCTGACTGAGTTGCTTTTGCAGAATGCTAGCTTCCAGCTGTAGTTGAAGTGTTTAAATAAGGAAACCAAGAGCTACTTTGTTGTTTCTGCTACTTTTACTGTACTTCATGTGTGGCATTGAGTTTTCCATATTGTAAATGCCACACATGAAGCCAGAGGACCTTGTTTCTCATCATTCCTCACTACCGCCATGTAGGTTTTTCTATTTATTTTGCTTTTTTTTACTGAAATGCACAAGCTTTTGTGTGTAAGTCGGCCAACAGAGTCCTACATAATCAGCTATATAATTAACCAAGTGGTAGTTCTAAGCTTCAAGTACTAACGTGTTCCACACCCCTGCTCAGTTTAGAGGCTGAATGGAGAAATTTGGAGGAATTTTAGAAGCCTGTGGAATTCTGAGTTGCACTGTGGGAATTTGCTCGCATCCTCCTACTCCAGGAGATTTAAGAGACTTTAGTCTTGTTATGCGATGATACCTAGAAATACAGAGAGGGTTACAAGTTTGGTTTCTGTCCTACCATCCCTAGAATCTTTTGACCAAGTGTTTGAGTGCAGGATATAGAGAATATACTCACAAAGGGACAAAGTGCATCCAAGGCATGAGAGAAGGAAGTTTTGGAGTAGAATGGAGAAGGGGCTGGTGGGAAAGGCAGAAATGTACCAGTAGGTCCATCAGTGTAGTGCTTGTGGAGAAGCCCGGGGCCTGCCTTCATAACAGCCATTGAGTTTGGTGGAAGTGTGAGGTGGTTTCACACTTTGTCTGCAATCTAAGCAGAACCCTGATCGCTAGAGTTACTTTGAAATTGCTATTGACCAAAAAAGGACATTTGAGACGGTGGTTTGTAAAATAGTCATCAGCTGACATGGTTTCATATCCAGTTCTCCCCACAGCTTCTTCATATATTTTTTCTGAAAAGGAGTAAAATAAACAAACACCCTAGGCATCTGTTGGGACAGAGATCCTACTTTGTCTAGTAAACACCCAGGGAACCTACGTCTTGGGTTTTTTTGTATTGCTAGTCCTGTACTCGGAGACAGTATTCTCTTCCATTCTTCTTCTACATTCCTTCATCTTCCTCTGTTTCGCCCTTTGGTTCATCTGGCTTTTGGGCATTCCTCATATTGTATAGATCATCTCCTGTTAATCAAAGCTGTTGTTCCTCCCCTAGTGATTCAGTTTGTTTTTTATCATGAAATGCATTAGCTTAAAGTTAATGAACTTTCACTAGAGCTCTTTCCTGTTACTGGCTGCCATGAAGCATCAATCAGTATAACAACAGTAAGTGCTGGTTTAGTGTAGATGACATCTTTAGAAGGAGGGATGCAGCTGAGGAGGTGAAGGGAAGTGGCTATTTAGAGCTCAAGTCATCAATTAAATTACTCAGTGATAAAGTCACTGTCTTGTTCTTTAGTCATGTTCATGTCGTTGCTGTGCAGGGAGGTGGTGATGCATCAGTGCACTCTGGTGCTTTGTGATGTTCTATCAGCGCTGGAGATATTTTGGGATAGTGCCAATATTCTGCAAGCTTTACAGGCACGAGATGCTGTGATGAACAAAAGAAATAATTACTAAATCACCCCTCCCCTTACACTGGGAGCTGGAACAGGAACTCAGCTTTCATTTAACGGCGTTTCTGAGAGTGACAGAGTCAGCCTCCTTGCTGCTACCAAAAACGCATGCTCCGGCTGGCTGGAGAATGTGTTTTCATACATCTTTATGCCTGCTTTAGGAAGTGACATCATTTTTCACTGCACTTTTGAAACTTTTTTTCAAACAAAACTAGTGTTGCTTCCTGTTGTTGGCTACTGCTATCAAGCTGAGGGCCCTCCAGACCTCAACATAGCTGTTTTAATCCCTAGCATCTGACTAAAAATTTACTTAGACTTGAAAGGAAGGGACAGGGTGTCATTGACAATTCCTGAGAAGGTTCTACGGTGGAATTGTTTTCTCAGAAGATGTTTGGAGGCAATAGTGAATACAGTAGAACTTGGAAAATATGGACATTCAAAATGGGGAGTAACCATTTGGAGAAGGACGGCACTCATGAGCCCCCGATTTACTCCATCACCTGACTCGCTTCTTTAACAGTGTCTGGGATGGTAAGCCTAGAAGTGTTAGTGAGGCTGCCCTTAGACACCTAGCTAGGACAAAACAGCTGTGCACTGTCAACCAGTGCAGTGCATAGTGTTCACCTAAATTCTCGTCATTAAACACTTCTCTTGCCTACGACTGCTGCTTCTCAGATTTGTGTACTCATGCTTTTGGGGACTGTAGCATGCACTGAAAGCCATTTTGCTGTTAACTATTGGCATGAAAATACTATCCTAAGTATGTGGAACACATGATTACATAGGCGTTAATTAAAAATATTTATCAGTCTACCCTGTTGCCGGTGCCTGAAGAAGATTCTAAGAGATTTCACTGGCAAATTGTTAGTCACCGAATGATGAAAACACTGGGTTGTTTGTGCTTCAGTGATATCCTCTTAATAAGCAACTGCCTGCTTGCCACCCTCCTTAGGTTTTTTGGCCCCCTCCAGAAAGGTGTCTAAAGTGGGGGTCTGTTGTGGGAGTTAAGATATGTTTCTATTTCAGAAAGCAGTCTGAAGCCCTTAGATTTGGTCTCTAGCTGAGGGAGCACACATTTAGAAATTACAACGTTGGTGTTTGCTATCTGGAGCTTTAGGAAGTGGCTGAGAGCTGGCAGTCAATTAAAACTGGGCTGGAGTTCAATATCAGAGTTATGCTGCCTGGTTTTGTAGCATGTGTTTGAATCCCGGACTACGCTGCAATGTGGTTTTGATGTAGAAGTATGTAAAAGGAAATGTAACCCTTAAGAAGCTGTCTGCATTTTCAGGTACAGACAGGTTGTTTTACATAACTCCGGTTCAGGACCATATTTGGGCTGGAAAGTTGCACCCCACATATTGCGGTGCAGATTCTGATCCCATTTTTTGTGGTGTAAACATGGGGTAAAGCTGTTAACTTTGCTTCTTTGAGCAAGCACTGTGTTACATGAATACCAGAGTGTGACCAAGGTCTGTCTGTCTTCTGTCTCTAGCTCAATGCTGGCTTTGGCGTGAGTGCTGTGTAGTAGCAGAAATAGAGAGATCTTGCTTCTGCCCAAGAAAGAAAGATGTAATCCTTGTACTCTGGAAACAGAGGTGTATGTCTAGCAGTTCAACACCAAACTTCCCATCTATGTGCTGTGGAAGATCTCATAGGAAATCTCTGTGCCCAGCATTTTTTAGCAGCTGGTTTATACAGCTGAATTCACAACTGTTTTTATATAAGGACCCTGACTTTGTCTTTCTGTTTTTTGTTTTTTTGCTTTTTTTTACTGTGGCACCTCTCAGTGGTCAGCATGTTATGGTTTACTCGCATGGATTGGGATCCTAACAGTAATTTACCCTGTCTGCTAGCTCTTATCAGACAAAGCAGATCAGATTCGTATTCCAAAGACCTGGGTTTTGGTTTTGTTTTTTTTTTTATTTTTTCCCGGTATGGTTTGAGGCTTGTAATAAGAGTGCTTGGGAGCTTTTGCAGCACTGTCGTGTATGCATGAAAAATACCACCTCCCTCAAAAAGGAATATTTTCCCTAAGGGCCTTCCACAAAGACACTGAAGCTAATTTAAAGGCTCCCATTAACTTCAAGAAGTTTTGGATCTGATCCCTGGTGTTTTTGTTTTCGGGGAGCTGACTGTAATCGTGGTTTTCGAGCCACGGTGCGAGGTGGCTTAGCTCCGATGGTGTTCCCAGCAACTGATGCCCCTTGGAACAGCCCGCAAATGTGTAAAACAGATTCGCCTGTTTACAAAACCACTCTCAGATGAAACCATTTAAACTCACTTTAAAAAGAAAGGAAATAATTGTTCAATTTGCTGTAAGGGTTAATTGCACTGGCTAACGAGACTATTCAATGAGGAGAGGATCCAGGGCTCGTAGGCCTAGGAGTGAAGTCATGCCCCTTACCAGTAGAGAAAAGAATGGTAATTGCCTGCTGTACGAAGATATTTTGCTGGCTAGCAAAGAAATGGCATTGACAACTGGCAAATCCACTCTGCTGAGGAAAAAATGTATTTTTGAGGTGGGCACACAGCCAGCGTTTTCATTCGGGAAGTCTCATAAGTGGAATCAAAACTCTTGCGGAGGTAATATGAAACTGTGCGTTAGAAGGTTGGGTTTTTTTAATCCCACATTTAATTCTGTCAACATTTCATGCTGGAATAAGAAAAATATTCCTTAGGTTGGTTTTAGTCAATTCCCCTCAACTTTTTTTTCCCCCTTGGTTCCTCGTTCCACCCCTCTCCTCAAGAGTTCTTTCAGCAGCATACTTGTTTAGAAAGTGGTGGTCCTTAGGAAAATGGTGATAAGGTCTCCTCTAAGACGTGCCATGCCAGCAGCACCACACAGTTTGCACTCGGCCCTAGTTTGGGGATGTGCTGAAGACCACAGATTCGCACGGAAACGCGATGGTCTGGTGGAAAATTCTGGGGAGCAGCAACCCATCCAGGTCACCTCTGACACACCCATGTTTTCCCTGTGACAACCCCTCACATAGCGATGGCAGCTTTGCAATGAAATAAGAATTATGAAAACACCATGTGTTTGTGAAATTCAATGGAGGTGAAGGGACAGATCTGAGACCTCTGAGATGGGGCAAGTCATACGCAGTGCATCTAGTAGTAGTAGGCACAGAAGTTAACTTTTAATGTATGTAAGGGTAGAGTCCTAGGGTCATGTCTGTAAACACATTTAGACCCTATTTAGGTCTAAGTGTGCTTTGTAACTGGTTCTCTAGAAGCCTCAAGGTGTCCATACAGCGAGTTGTTTGCTGTTTGTTGTTTTGTCTTCTGAAAATCTTCTGTACACTGTAGATTTTGCAACTAATCTTTTTAAATGTAATTAAGAATTGAGCACATCTGAAATATTAACTCTCAGCCATTATGCTTAAGGATTTATAAAGAGCTGAAACTTTGGCTCATAAATCTGTATAGAGGCACTTAAACAAATAGACTGGTTACCCAAAGTGCTGAGCACTCAGCCTTTCCGGATGATTTTCTGGGGTTTGGACTAAAAAAGGCTTATGGAGCTGAGCTCCCATCCTTTCTTTTCCTCCCACACTTTTTAGTGGTTTTAACTGTGTTCCTTTCTATAGGGCTTCGCTTTACACGTCTGCTGCATTTCCTGTATATCACTCGCAACATGAAGTGCTAAAATGTGTTGCACGCAGAGTTTGAAACAGTAGGAATCCTGCAGTTACCAGAACATGATGCTCATTTTGTACCAAAAGCTTAATTTCAGCAAGATTCTTTGACAACTCCATTCTTAGCTAAACCTCTGCTGCTCCTCGTGCCTATCCTGGTCTCGTCATGCTTCGATACATAGCTTCTAATTGGTGTTTGCTTTTGGTATTTGTCTATTAGCAATTAGACTAAGGTAACCTTCTTACTTTTGTATACTCTAGCAAACAGCTCTAAGTTAATAACAGCTCTAAGCAATTCTGTCTTACCATGGGACAGAAGTTGATACAAACACATGAAAGTTCATCAAGACCATCTCTTTGTATCATTCGTTTCCCCGGTTGTTACTCTTCCTTATAACTTGAACGCTGCAATAAATGCTTTAAGATTTAGCTTAGGAAGTCCATTGTGCTCAGTCTCCTGATCTTTGTTGATGCTGTTTGATGTGGTTCCTGATCACAAATAATCCTTAACTTAAGAAAAATAAGTATCTGATCCCATAAATTTCTAACAGAGCATCTTCCCTCCTCCCCCCTCCATCCCCCCACCCTGTTTTTAAAAGACTTCATAAATGAGCAAACGTGTCAGAAAATTGGTTTGTTCAGACTTTTCTATTTGTTGCAGAACAAGTGGCATAACAAAATACAAATGTGCAGCAAAGAGTTGTGCGAGAGTTGAAGAGCTCTTGGAACAGGAGCTATAGAGGGCATTAAGGTGGCCTTATTTATAGATGAACTTTTAAAATCTATTTGGAGGCAGGAAATAAACATTTTGTTTTCTCTAGAAAGTATTTGCTGTTGTGCTAGAGTTTTCTGTTCTGGCAGTTTTGTGATGGCACTGCAATGGCGAAACAGACAACAAAATAGAAATTCCTGAAATTCTTAAAAGAGTAAAAAAGTCTTAGATGATTGTTTGTGCTGGGAAGAAAAAGAAAAAGAAGATATTTTAGTAGTCTGTCTGGATATCCTTTAAACAACAGAAGAGTAATTTTGGAGGGAACTCTGCTTAGAATGGATCGAGATTTTTTGCCCCACATTGTTTTGTAGTGCTGCCAAGAAAACGTAGTTGTTGGAGGTAAATGCTGAAAATAAAATATATTTGTCATTAACTGTGGGAAATATTTTTTTTCTGTTTACAAAAGTGTGTATAATAACTTCAATGGGATTGAGAAGTGAGAGGCAGACAGAAGTCCTCTATACAGTCAGGGAATCTGTGCATATACCTGCCATTTTACTTGGCCTGGGCATGAATAGAGGGCTTTGGACCAGGTTACATTAGTCTCTTATCTTTCCTTAAATTTAATCCACAAAATACTTCAAGTGGTATATTTTGACCCTTTGATTTCTAAATTATTTTGTTCACACATCTTTTTCTCCCTGTGTGTTTACTGCGTTCCTGTGCACATGGAAAGTCTGGGTCTGCTAGCAAGGCCAGAGCAAAGTTTTCTGAACAGAAAACAGTTCACCTTCACTTTTAAATTGTGAAGTACTTCTAAAGGAAGGTTGGGCCCTTTTGAAAATGAGAGGAGAACTGAGCATGAACAGACTTTGCAGGGCTGAGTCCTTCAGAAGCAGGGCTGGCTTTGTGTCTGAACTTGTACTCACTGAAATTATGAGAGAGGTGTGAAATAGAGCTATGCTTATGGTATGTAGAATAAGCCTCTGAGTGGAAATGAAGTGTAGAAGGAGGTTCTAGATGTGTTTCATTATTGTAGGCTCTGGAAGAATTACAGAAGTAAAAGAACAGTCCTTTCCTCCTAGATACAGGTAAGTGCAACTTCAGCTAGTGCATGTTGGCTTCAGGCCGTTAAAAGAGATGAGACAGAGAAACAAATTACAAACTACTCAGCTACAAACACTGAGAGGGCAGTTGTTTGTTCAGAAATGCATTTAGCATTTTCTTAGCAAGTGCTGGCAATAGGAATGTTCACATAAAAACATCCCACAGATTAATCTTCTGTCCAAAATTTAACCAACTTGTGTTTTTGAAGACCCAGTTAATTTTTAGTCAGTTTTCACAAAAAACCAGAATGGTCAAGGCTGGAAGGGACCTCTGGAGGTCACCTCCTCATCATTTTCCTTTGGCCTTGAGCAAATCCACGAAACAAAAATGTGAGCAAGCTGCAAAGTACTGTCTCTGACCTGGATGAAACCTGAATGATGTGGAGATTTGAGAGTGAAAAGATTTTCTTGTAAAATTTCCAGTGTACTTCCAGAAAAAAAAAAAAAAAGATGTTGGAAGGAAGTCCTGTAAACTTTGGAGAAACTTCTGAACCCTGGAATAGTCACCAAAACCAGACTTAAAAAAACAACCAAAAAAAAGGTATTAAAATGCAGTGAATGTTTATGAAAGAGGCACGACTGACATCTATGTAGATCAAACATGTCCACTTAGGAATGGAGCTGTTGGCAGCATCGGTTCAGTCAGGGCTGGTCTGAAGAAAAAGCACTAGCTTTTCCTCAGGTGGACTGTGTGCTCAATGTCCACAATTTTTTAATTCTTCTGGTCTACTGAAGTATCACTGCAGAAGAGTCTCAATATTCCCTGTTTAAAGGCTTAGAAACATCTGCCTGGTGAATTTCATCATTTACACCAATGGAAACTGTGATTTTATTATCGATTTCCAATCCTTTTACTCATGTCTTTGCCAAAATAGGTGATCAAGTACTACTTTGGGGTCATCCCTCCCAGAAGGCAGCTGGTACAATACACTTGATGGCTGGGTAGTTTCACCTCTCAGTCTGGCCTCTTGTGATCTACCCCGATGGATTTTTCCCCCTCACATATATGTGTGGCTCTTGGAGCCACATACATACCCAAAAAATCACAGTTCCTACCACCCAAAGCACTTCACAGACAGACCTTAACTTCTGTAGAGAAACCTTGCTTCTAAAAATGAAAGCCTTACACAAGATCTTGTCATTTTTCCAAGACAACCAACCCATGTGTCAGCTACTGGGAACACCTGTCCCTTAGGCTTGGAGAGAGACTCAGCTCTTCACCCCATTTCATTGCATTCCTCTACTGGAAATAGATTATGGACCACTTAAATAATTGCTTACTTTTGTTTGTTTGTTTTTAGTTAATAGGAAAAAACAGAAACATTCTAGACTGAGTTCAAAGGGAACTTGGTCATCTCTATTTCCCCATCCAAGAGAAAAGGGGTAAAATCTGTTTTGAGTTTAGCTATCAGTGTAGAAGTAAATTGAATTACATATGAAAATGTTTGAAAGCTGAGTTGTATTTCATTCCAACTACATTGCTGATTTAAACGGGGTGGTGGAAAGGAGAAAGGGCTTAAATATTCAGCATTTTTATGATTAAGTATCCCTTGTGCCCCAACCCCCCCCTTTCTGCAAACAAAACACAAAGCATGTTTGGAACAGCTTGTTACTGCTACGCTTTAAGGCCCCTGATGCCTGTTCTATTAAAGCATAGCCCAAAGCAAAGTGAAGTGCTGAGCTGCACCAGTGCATGTTAGCACTGTCTGTTTGACTGTGCATGTGTACGCTTGCACACACGCATTAGACCTTGTACAAATGAATCACAAGAGCCAGAGCCCATGCTCTATATGTGTTACAGTGGACTTTCAAGGCAAATGAAAGAAAATGAAAAATGTTTCCTGAATTAAAAAGCAGGCTAGTGGAAGAAAATGCTGTTTGAAGAATCAGTGGGTGGGAGAATAATGCTTTTTAGAGTTTTCTAAGGGCAGGGAAAGAAAGCAAGTCTGGCCTTTAATTCTGAATTCCTTGAGCAGGACAGAGAGGGAAGTGTATCTCTGGTATTTATTTCATGTAAGGATTTTGTAGTGCACAAGTGGTCTGTGTCACTAACTTTTGTAGACTGTTCTTTGGCCCTTACAGTGTTAGGCAGGCTCAACAGGGTGACTGGTGTACCAGATGAAATGAGAAAAAATGACATGCATAGAGATGAAGGCTGCTATTGACCAACGTGTAACAAAAAGAAATAGTATGAATAAGCATGTTGATATTCAGCATACCCAGGAAGTCTGGCATTGACAGCAAAGCTTCCATCATACTGGTGTAGTCTTCAGGCCATGGCACTGGTTCAAAACCCAAAACTCGCGTTCCTGGTGCTGCACACTTCGATTTGGTCAGTTACACAGCTTTTTGTGTAATGTATCAGGTCAAAATACAGAGCCCTGGTTTCAATTCGCAGCTCTGACACTTGGGCTACATCTTTATGTCGTCACGAGGGTTCACATTCTGGGCCTCTGCTCAAGGCTGAAGGCCTTGGTGCTCCCGTTGCCTAACTGTTGAATTGCAGTCTGGTACAGCTGTGAGCCAGCTGTGATCTCCAGGTGGAGAAACTCAGTTGGGTGGGAATGCAGCAAGCCACTGATCTGAGCTCAAATCTCACCTCCACAAGCAAGATTGATGTAACTCATTGAAGCCACATGGCACAGCGAACATGAGCAGACATCCCGACGTGACTATATAGTAGAGGGTCAACACATCCTGAACTGGAGATTTGTGAAGTGGGAAAAAATGAACAGACGAAGCACTGGGCCAGGTGCCGAGGCATGGACTGACTTGTCTCAAGGTCCAGCCAGAAGGTAGTGCAGGGGCTAATGAGTACTGCTGCAGCAAATGCTACAGGAGGTAGCTGGGGTGGTAGTAGTTATTTATGTGCTGTTGATGAAGCTTATCTCCTTAATATTTTTAGGAGCTCTGGAGCGCACTATCTGCTAG
Source organism: Buceros rhinoceros silvestris (assembly GCF_000710305.1). Taxonomy (NCBI): domain Eukaryota; kingdom Metazoa; phylum Chordata; class Aves; order Bucerotiformes; family Bucerotidae; genus Buceros; species Buceros rhinoceros. The sequence continues at coordinate 51,709 of NW_010427512.1, read as the reverse complement.
ATTAACCTGCACCGATCTTGCATCCATTTGTATGGGAAGACATGTATTTTTAACCTTAATTCTGCTGCATGTTCAAATGAGACAATGTAATCTACAGTGTAATTAGAAACACTTTTTTTCACACAATTGTCAGCTCGCACTTTTCCCACTTTGCTAATGCCTTCAATGCACAAAAAGCCATGAAGAAAATCTTTCCGTGACATGATGGCATTACCAGCTCTTTTCAAGTGGGAGGACTGTACTCCTACACAGCAGATTTTCCCTGTGTTGTGGTATGCATGCAGCAAAGAGCTGTACTTCTGAAGAGTTTCTTGTTTAAGCTCTTTCATGCTTCTTGCCTTGGAGACTTCTTTTAGACTTTTAGCCAAGTGGAGGTCAGGAAGTGCTCCATGCTGCAGCCTCTTTTTCTGTGTATGTTTCTATGTGGTTCTCCACAGATCCATGGAACACATTCCCCTCCATCTCTCTCCTTTTCAGAGTAGTTTATGTTTCATTATTTGCAGATGGAAAAATGACAACTTGACAAACAGGGGAGAGTCTCGTTATTTAAACTGTTGTTCTCTTTCAGGCTCCCACTTAATATAATGTGCTAATAATAAGAGTGCAAAAACTGATCAGATTTTATTTGCCTAGTGTGCAAAAAATGAAATTCCATACACATTTCCATGTGAGGTTATTTTTAGCTGTCAGTCTGCTGATGGAATTTGTCCATCTTCGTGACTTTCCAGTTTGGCCAAATTACTGATGGGTTTACTGATGTCTTTACTGCCTTTGATTTTAGGGGGCAGAGGTTGGCTTTATAAAGTCTGTATTTCATCTCTTTTGTACTTCTTTTTTCATAGCTAAACACACAGAGTAACAACCAGGGGTAAATTAAATCTTGAAAAAGACACTAGGGATTCAGCAGCCCAAACCATCCCATCTAACCCAAGACACACAAGCTCCATTCCCCAGTTTTGTTTCTTCTTTTCCTACCACGATTTACAGCCAAAACACACTAGCTGTGCTTGCTTCTCATATCCCGATCACAAAACCAGGAAAGACTTTCTTGAGCTGAGCAGCACTGTTAAGCCCTTGTGTAACAGTGTCAGAGTCATTTAATTGTGAGCACAAAGTTATTCAAGTTTCACAAAGATCTGGGTGTGATCTCTGTCGTGTTAGTAGGAGCTCTGAAAAGCGGTGGAGTTTGAGGGCAATATCCTACCCGCTGTGTGTGCCAAGCTTCTTCTCTTGTACTTCCTTCCTTGCTATTACATTTCAGTGCTGTAGGGGAAGGCACTGAGAGCATGACACTGTCAGCCAGAACTGATTCATAATCTTTCGGTGGCAAACCAAGTGGTGGGGAAGGATGGGACAGGTTCAGGGAAGAGCCTCCCGAAAACGGGCACCAGCTGACATTGCCCGACCATCTTCCACCTTTGCTGGGCTGCCTGTGTGAGAGGGCAGTGCTTCCACTTGCCTCCTCGTGCGTGCAGGGCCATCGACTGGAGTGGTTTCCTACCCAACTGACTGATCCTGTGCCTAAAGCCAGCCAATTTGTGATGTTGTAATCAGGAGCAGCAAGGCTAGAGCTGCATCACAGCAGTGAAGCTGGCAGAGCTGAGGTCAGGGGATATTAATTAAAGAGGACATCTTTCTGCCTTGCTGCACTGCTGGCCTTTGAGCACGGTGGACAGTCTGACCACAGCATTCACTATTTCATTTTGCATTTGTGTCCACAGTAAGAGATGTAGCACACCCAGAGGTCCCTTCTGGCATCCCAGTGTCCTAGCATAGCACTGAGCTTTGAAGTGACTTCTGTTCATCATAGCACTGTATACTGTCACGAGGCTGTACTGCAAGCCAGGAGCAAACCCCTATGCCTCCTGTTTCCTATGTTATTGGAATAGGTGTTTTTACAGAAATCAGTGTTATGGAATCAAAATAAAATGCTTCTTTTTTGTCTGTGTTTTGCTTTGAATCATGGTTGGTACTGCAGTATAACAGAGTTCTGCTGTTATCTTCCACCTTCTCTTCCCAAAAATCAATCCATGAAAAACCTGTCTGAATTTTAGCCACCTGGTTATAGTTAGTTTCTTATTTTAAAAAAGCTTTCAAAATAGATCAGACATTACATGTTAAAAACAATTTTCCCTGTAGGTATTGAATATCAGACAGGGCTTGTAGTAATAACTGATAGGTATCTAGAATAATCTTCGGTATGGACTGAGACTACAAAGATCTGTCAGTCACTGCATTTAACTTTAAACACAGATGATTTGGATTCGTGTTAGCAGCATGAGGAAGTCAAAACGATGGAATGGTGCTGTCGGAGAAAAGATGATAGGATTACCTCTGCTGTTAGCCTTTCCTGCTACTTGTTTGAGATACTAAATCAAGGTGAAGTTTATGAAAAAGTTTACAACGGAGGTTTCTAACTCTTCATTCCTGTTGGGATTTTCCTATTATAAATCTGCTGTCAGAAATAAGTGCTTTACTTGTGGCTTAATTTTATGCAGGCACAAACACCTTGGTTCAACACATTTTGCCAGAGACAATCCTGACTGTCTTAATGCAACAGAGTCCTCATTAACAGGGAACTGTGAAAAAGAAAAATGCACACATGCTCTTTTGTCGTTGGTCATTCATGAGCAGTCCGATGAAAACTGAAATAAAACATAAATCCCGAGGTGGTGTGGAGCCAGTGTGGAGAAAGGAGTGTTTGAATCACACAGCTTATGTGAATTAGCCATCTTGAAGAACATTATTCTCAACCTTTTGAATGAGGTTTCATTAATGTGATGGAAAGCTCACAGCTTCTACTTGCTCTGCTGCAGCTGCTGAATTTAGTGCTAACCTCAGTGCTCACCTCACAAAGCAAACACCTCTGTTGTGGTGATTTTTCTTTTTTTATCCAACTATATAACAGTACAGGTGACTAAGGCAATGGTTTCCGAGGAGCTCATCAGACTTGCTTGGTCAGTTCTTTCTGCATGGGAGAGCCATCATCACTACAGAGTGGTAGTAGTCTGTTGGCTTTGTAATGCATTTGTCCCATTCATTTGGAATTCTGGATGGGGGGGAAAAAAGTCAGGATCAGGCTTCAAAAGCAATATATGTCCATTTGCATATTTTCTCTGAATGTTATCACTGGTGCACTAGGCTGTGTTTGGAATGTGCACCGAGTAGGTTTGTCACTAGTGTCTGTTACCTTGTTCTCTGGGCAAGGATGTGAAATTTGCCTTCAGACATTCAGTACTGGAAGCATGACTTTAAGTTCATCCTGTTTAAAAAAAAATTATTAACCTGAAGTTGTAGGAGAGGAGATCTGGGATCACAGGGTGAAAAACATCCTTAACCCCAACCCACTGTGTGCTTCTGTGTTGCTTTAATATCAGATTTTTAAATCCCCTTTCAACTAAGACTGCATCCTTTAGTCAGTGACAGCATTAAAGTCAGGCTCAGAAGGAATCACTTCTTCATGCAGTGCTGTGAAATTTCAAATTTCAAAATGTAATTTTGTTTGGGGTTAAAAGAACACTCCAGTGTACTGAAACTCCACCTTAAGTAAAATTTTGCCTTATTTTCCCATCTGGTCACTCCACATGGATTTGTTTAACAAACCCCAAATCCTTTCATTTTAATTTGCTTCATCTTTTATTTTAAAATAGTCTAAAAATTAAAAAAGAAAAATAGAAGTACTTTTTAATAGAAAGCCGAAAACTTCCATTCAGAAAATGTGAAAACAAGCCATTTTGATACTGACAGAGCTGTCTCTTCATCTTGCTTTTTTAAATCTCCCCCACTTTCCACAAAGAAAGTGGCACCGTTTTGCAAAAGACTAAGATTTTACGGAGCTGCAGGTTTTTGATGGAATGCGACTCCAGTGTTGCTGCCTTTTCTGATTGGCTGTAGATGGAATAGTCAACTGATGAAGTATAATGTGCTTTGAATTATCTCAGCAGAACGCTTCGTTTGCAGTAAATTCATTGGCATGTATGCACATCGTGTTTCCTCAGATCAGGATGACAACCTCATCGCTGGCTGACTTGTGGCATCCGAAGTTGACACATGTAAACTTCGCAGCTGTGAGCTGTGTTACAACTGAAAGGATGTAGAAGCCAGCAACTTCTTTTGTTTTTTCCTCTAAATGAAAGTCTGTGCAGAGATGCTTCTTCAAGTGAAGGACTATGAGGCCGCATAACCCTGTTTATTTTATCTCTCTTTTCACGTGGTTCTCTTGATTAATGCCCATGAAGCCCAAAAGCTGGCTGAGGAGAGGGTTTTTTACAGTGTTTTGGGAGAAAAGGGGGGGATTTTGATTTACAGGCAGCCTGTTGTACGACACTTCAAAGCATCCGTTTTCCAGAGCGTGACAGATACAAAGTAGCCACAGAAATGATTTTCCTGATGAGTCCGAAATGTGAAGTGGGAAAAGGGAAGCGTATTCCAGCAAGTGGTTGGGATGCAGTTTAATCTTCCCATGTACCCCAGCTGCAGATGCAGTTTGCCTGTTTAGACATCTGAAGTCTGTTGAGCTTAAGCACAGAAAAACATACCCAAAAGCCCGAGCTGCAGTGGGTAAGCTGTGTATTAACCGTAGCAATTGAGAACTTGGAGGTGGGGGCTGAGTTTTATTTTGTTGTTGTTGTTGTTTTGGTTTAAATTAGAGTCTTACAAACCGAGTTCTCAGAAAAACCTTGAAGTGTTCATCTGAGAATCCAAAGCAGAGGGCATTTCTATGTCAAACAGGTATCTGCAGGTGGGTATGGCTCTGGCATGTGCAAACCCGAGACTGCAAATAGGGGATTTTTGATATCTCCTTCAGGAAGACGGATGCCAGGGAGGCTGGAGAGGGGCCAGGAGGAAGGAAGAGGCCTTCCTGGGTGTGGAGGAGGCTTTGAAGTATGACCCTGACCAGAACTAGGGTGGGAACAGCGGGAGCAGAGTGGAGGGGCAACAGGGTGCAGTGTCTGCAGAGCCAGGGAGGGGAAGGCAAGGGTCAGGGTGGAGGGCGTGCAAGCAAGGAGGCTCCCAGCAGCGAGGACAGCCACACCAGGAGTTGGGTGCTCGCTGGACAGGTTTCAACAAGCGGTTGGGGGAAACCAGCTATGTTTTGTAACAGCTGGCTTGACATAATAAAGGCTGAGCCTTGATGACATGCCCTGGGGGAAGCAGCAGCAGAAGTATCAGTGTAGGAATCAGGAGACCAGGGGGTTTTATCTGTCATCTGCAGCTATTTCAGGAGTGACTTTGGGCAAGCAGCCGATGTGCTTGCATCTTGGTTTCCTCACTGCCAAAAGGTGTTCCTCCCTTGATACCCCAAAACTGAGACCTTAGTAGAGGAAGCCTCTACTGTCTGAGTGTGGTAGCACAAAACCACTGACATTACAATATGGCAAGTTTAAAACTGTCAGAGGGAATTCCTTTTTTGCACACACTGATGCAAATCAGGGCTAACACTAGTGACTAAGGTGAACTGACATCAGTAGGAAACAGAATTAGGTGGGGTCTGTTCAGTGCCTGTATTAAGTAGTAAGCACACACAGAGCCTTGACCCAGCCATTCTTCTGTAGTTTTAATAAAACAATTTTTTGCCTGTCTTTTTTAAGACAAATGTTGAAGTGAACCTTTGCTCATGTAAAATGCATTTGCTGTATGACTAATGGTTTTTTTTAAAGCGCTGAGCAAAGTGTGTGCATGTGTGTGTCAGAGAGACAAAGAAAGGGAGTCTTTGTGTATTTGCTGTGGTAATAGTTTATGAATATAGTTGTTTTTTCCAATTATCCTTGTAATACATCAGCAGTCTTGACTCCCTTTCTCTCCTTTGAGGTTCATGTATAAATGCAGAGATTTGTGCTCTTGGATATTTCAGTTACAAAAGTGTATGCTGCATCTTAAGCATTGATTTTTATTCATAAAGTGCCATAGAAAGATTTGTGGAAAGATGGAGTTAAAAGTTAAACCATGGTCATGGAAACAACTACATGGACATGCAACTAATTTCAGGGTCTTGGACTGAAATGTTATTTCATGTAAAAAAATAAAGGAGAAACTCTGAAAGGCCAGAACTCCTGCTAATGCCTGCAGGAGAATTTAAACTCAGAGTCATGGCTGGCGAATTTGACCTAAAGCATATTCATATGGCTTCACAGATGGAGACACAGTGTGGAAGTGGATAATTAATTTCTCCCACAACAGCAAGATTTTGTAATCTTGCTCAGGCAAAAGCATAGTGGAAAATAGGAGAAGTGGCCTGTGGAGTATAAAGTCATTTGCGCTTGGAATAAATGAGACTACGAATGAAGTCCTAGCCCCTATATGTCAGCGATGAAAATCCCCCAGAATTTACTTGGTCTACATTGTACTTAAGGTTTTAAGTACCTAATGCCCAGCTGAGGCAACTGTCTTCAGTGATTAACCTCCAGATCAGGCACTGTGTAATGCCAGATACATCATCTCTGTGTGTGTTTAATATGAGAGCCGCTTTTGTTGTACAATTGCTGTTAGTGCCATAGGTTGTGGGGACTGGTTTTCATTAACATACTTAGGCTTCTGTGATTTAACACTATTACGTGATCTGAGTGTTTGAGAATGACTTGAGCAGGCCCAATATATAAAGTCTGCCACGTGTCTCAATGCCCTTTTCCAGGGCAGAAGTTGTTTCACGCTGCTGGCACAATGTGATTTCTTCCAGCAGCACAACAGGAAGAAATGCTTACAGGTTTCAGAGGCTGTGAAAACCTGTATGGTTTAGCAACCCTTTCTTCAGCCACAGAAAGGAAGGGTCTCTGTTGCTTTCTTCCTCAAGGATTACACCACTCTAGTTATACTGTAGCAGGATATTTTAAATTTATGCTGGTTGGTCTCAGAGCTAGAGGTCTATAAATGCTGCTGTAAGGCTTCTGCTGTTCAACAATTATTTCATGTTGGCATTTTCCTTTGAAGGCCCGATCATGGCCAAGAAAAGGAAACTTTTGTACTTTTCTTCTTGTGTTACATCTTCCAACTGGAATGTTTTCAAGCACAATAGAATTGAACATGAGCTTTGGGGAGGGAGGAAGAGGAGAAAGGAGAATCAGCTAGAAGAGATGATGACTCCAGTGGGGTTGTCTGTAGTTTAGTTCTCTGGGGACTGAAAAATGCTTTCAACCAGTGTGATGTTGCAACAGTCCAAAAGAGGAGAGAAAAACCCATGTCTGGTCTAGACCAACCAGAAACGAAAAAACAAGGCACACTTTGAATTCTGAGACTCTCACCACAACTGAAAACTGTGCTCAGGCCAAGTAACTGGAAAATCAGTTCCTTGGGTTAGCGAAATGCTTCCCTGAAGAATCAGAGGCAGCTTTCCATTTTAATTAGTAAAGAAATTATTATATTCTGAAGCACTGATTTTAATGGTTGAACCAGTGCAAAGTTTGCAGTTGGGACTATGAAGAGGCCTGGATAGTTTTATATGGAGCTTAGTGTAATGCTACAGTAAAAATTTTTTCTGTGACATTTTCTTGCCATTTGGCTGTGATGGTCTTTCATTTGTCACAAAATGGAAAAATGAGATCTGTTTTCATAATGCACCAAAAAGAAGTCTTGACAGCAAACGCAAGTCAGGAAGAAGCATAGGGACTGGAGCTGAGTGGTGAATTCCTAGGTCAGGAGATGGTTATGAGACCTGAGAATCCCCTGACCAAGAGTGATCGAATGCACTAATAGTTAAGAGAGCTTTAAAAAGAAACGTTGAGTAAACATTACATATGGAGCGCTTGTTTTAAGAGGGAAGAGTAGTAAATTTTAGGACAAATTTTTAAGTGGTAAGAGTACAGTCATGGCCTGTGCTATAGGCAAAATTAATTTTCTGAATAAACTTACTTCTCTCAGTCAGCCAGGCTCTACAGTATTTGGTTTTGGGGTGAAATATGTATTTCCTTCATTGTGCTGGTACAAGGATAGCTGAAGCCTGAGAGGACTCTAGGGATCTGATTGTAGTGCTTGGCAATACCACGCTCCTTACGGGATGAGGGGTGAATCTTTGCAGAGGTTTGCATTCATAAGTCCTAATATTCCCTCTTCATCTGATAGCCATTAGAAAGCATGACTTCTCTGTACTAGTTCATAAGGACAAGATGATGTGTTGGGAATGTGCCATATCAGGGATGAGGAAGTCTAGAAGGATGACCTGGAACTTTTAAATATTCCTGCAATCCACAGTTAAGTATGTTTCTGGTTAGGAGGCAAAGAGACTTTGCATGCGTATTATTCTTGCATGCAGATATGCTTGCAAGCTCAGGCTCACATGAAATTCTCACCTGAAATTTGTTGCCTGTTGCACGGAGTTTAGGCCAAGATCTCTTCACCTCTGGGTTTTTTTCAGTATTCAGCTCTAAGTAGTCTCCCTTTCTTTGGCCAGCTGAAATACATTTTAGGAGGCATCTGCCTATTGCCAAGAGTATTTCCGTCTGGGATGTGCCCAATTCACATCCAGTCTCACATCCCACTCTGCAAACAAAATCCACTGACGAATTAATTCTCTTCTTGCTTTGAAGGGCATTGAGAAGATGAAAATGAAAAACTGGACATATTTCAAAAAATTACATTGTATGAAAAGTAGGTAATTCGGCCAGATTGCAAATCATAGATTTTCAAAAATGTGAAATGTCAAACAGCCCTATTTGAAAAAGTATGTCTTCCCTTGCTTGTTGAATATTTTGCTAGTGAATGGAAAGAAAGACAGTGTTTTAACTCCTTCTGAGGATAGTGCCAACAATATTCAACTTGGGTGATCGAGACTTACGTCAGTTTAAACATGATGCATTTGTCCTTGCTCAGTTTGTAATTCTTTCATAACAGAAACAGCAAAAATAGTTTGAACAGTTGTAAATGTAAAGTGGTACAACAATTTCTGGTATTTTATACTTGCAAGTATCAAGTCCGCTTCTTGTGAAGATACTTGATTTTACTGAATGTGTCATATGCATGGCTGATCCTTCTTGTGAACTGAGGGAATGTGAATGTTGATATAAAATGCCATGTAATAACCCACTGGCTTCTCATGTATCAGAGACTGAAGCAATGAAATATATAATTGTGATTTTGCTATTTTAAAGATACGTCTTTAATAAAGAGATTGTTTGTACCTGCCCAGAATTAAAAACCAGAGCTGTCAGTCTAAATCAGTACAGTTGTTAATACTAAAAACAATACACAGAAGCTGCAACTTCTTAGCTTGTCTCAGAGGTGCAGGTCTGAGTAGGTGTAAATCCTCCACTCAAGAAGAATGCGCAGCATGCTGCCTGCTGTTTAACTGGTGGTATGTATATTAGCAGAGCAGAGACCTAAGTACATAAATCCTCAAAAAAAAAAAAAAAGCCATTTACTGTTTGAGCAGTGCCAATGCTAACTGCCTAAAACTGGCAATCCAAAACTCAGGCAACCAACAAAGAAAATGTTGACCCAAGTAAGACAGTATTCATCTCAAGAATTAAAAACCAGTCTAAGCCAGTGTCGTGTACAGTCCTCTCAGATGTAATTACCATATTCTAGTTTGTCCTGAATGTGCCTGGTATGTTTTTATATGCTGTAAAAATAAATACAATGATTTTAAACCCTAGAAAGTAGGTAATAAATAGTCCAGTTCTGTAGAAATGCATGGTCTGACTTTCTGAGATCATCTGTGCTCTCTGTGAACGTTTGATCCCATTCAGCATATCTGGGCATTTCTTCTGCAGGTACCAGGGAGTGAGCCACGTGTTTACAGGACTTCCTGCTCCATTTATAATGATTGCAAAGTTGTGATCCATCCTTGTGGAGGCCAAGACAAAGGCCAGGCGTAGAGCGGGCACATTGGAGCTAGTAGTTGGGCAACATTAAAAAATAAGTAGTTTACACAGCAAATAAATAAAACCGGGTTTGTAGGGAGAGGTCATACTTTTTTATTAGGGCAAGCTTCTTTAGTTGGAAAAAACTGACAGGCTTTATTTTAGACAGGCAAGACCACTTCCGATCTGGAACAGAAGCAGGGTGTTCAAGCTAAGTACAAGCTGAGAACAATTGCTCTGTTTTTACTTCATCGTGTTAAATGACACACTTTTAGGACTGATTGACCACCTCCTAGGGCCCAGTCATCAAGCTCAGAGTTAAGAAAAAACAGTGTTTGGTCCAACTGTTTCAGTCTGTATTAATCCCACATATGGCTCCTCCATCTTCAGCAGACACACATCTTTAACCTAAGCATTTAATGATCATTTCCATTGAGGAATTGTTTATTTACAGAAAAAAGCAGGGTGGCCTTAGTGGGCAGGACTCTAGGCTGAAACTAAAACCCCTTCTTCACTAAGCTTCTGGTCTATTGAGTGATGTACAGTGAGTGGGTCTATCCACCAGCTTCTGCGTGGTAAATGGTCATAATAAAACTGGCCTCCTTGCAGAGTCTTTTGAGCACTACAAAGAAGTGTTACACAGCAGCTATACACTTCATTACTAGCTTTGTTACTAATCTAAACTAGACCTTTGGATTCTGATTTAGATCTTCTGAACAGGGTGTAACACTGCTGGTGCTAGTAGCAACTCTGTGTTTGCCAAGTGTGACTAGAAGACTCCTACTACTGTCATGTAAGCAGTTAAAAAGAGATTTCTCTAAACTTCCGGATGTCTGCTATGTGCTTAAATAGGGAAAGGCTCTACGCATTCAGGAACTGCAGATGTGTCCTCACCTCCCTGGACAGTTACTGCAATGGCACATCCAATCTGGGTAGGCACATTTGGAAATGAATAAACGTGTAGACAGTCACAGACTCTCCAATAAATGTACAATAAAACTTATATTTTTCACATTTATTGAAAACACAATAAAAATAATGTTGAAGCATTTCCTGTCATTCTGTAATGTATATGTATGTGCACAGTCAAATGTACAAATGCATAACCATACTTAGGCACAACAGCAAGTGCGTGTACTACGAACATGAGTAAGTATGCATACATTGGCATTAAATAGTGCACAATATAAAAAAAAGTCAAAGAAAGATTCAGATTGCAAAGCGAAACAACATTGGATATTACAGAATGCAGGTTTCCTGAGCATCCTTAATTAGTCCTTTTGAATATGTATGATGATACAGTTTTAATTACATGATAACGCATAGGGTTCTTTTCCTTAACAGATTCTTGTTTCAGCCAGTCAATGGGGAGCCAGTTTTTTAACCTTTCTGGATTTTACCTTCCATTCGGTGCTCTGACCTTGGACGTCACGTTAATGCACATAGGCCAAGTGTTACACTGAACACAGAAACCATTAATCCTCTTCGGAGCTTTTGTTTCTCTGTTGCTCCCACGACAGAGTCTTAATAGGCCACAAATCCTGATGAACGTATCTCTGCAACGCATCTGTAGGGGGTGAGAATATATTATCTTCTCAATATTATTGCTGTCACACGAAAGCACTGAAGCACAGGGAGAGAAAGGATACAAATGTCGGAATGAGAACTTCCAGTGAAAACTGAGAGATGTGGGAGCTTTCACACGCGTAGCCTTTCCCTAGCACTTTCTCCACTCAAAGCACAGGGCCAGTTGGCTTCAGCTTTCAGCACCGCTGGGCTTCAGGCTCCAGGTGTCTCTTGTTGAGCACCCAGAAAATGAGGCCAAGCGCTCAAGAGGGAGGAAATTCCAGAGTGATGTCATCATGCCTACACATGAGGAGGGGGAAGGAGCTAATCGTGCCCAGGCAATCCAAATTCTGGCATTTGCGAACATTTTAGCGTTTGGCTCACAACCCTATCATTCTCCTAGCTGAGTTTCTTTGTGTATGTGTATACATGTGTCTGTAAATAAGGACATCTGAACTGTGTCTAATCTGTTAAAACCTCTTGCATTGCCTCCTCAGTAAAACTAATTTGTTGATGTGTGTGCTCTTGGAAAAAAAGCATGGCATGTGTTGTCATAGAATCGTGGAATCATAGAATGGTTTGTGTTGGAAGGGACGTTAAAGATCATCTAGTTCCAGCCCCCTGCCATGGGAGTTGCAACCCCACCTTTCACTAGACCAGGTTGCTCAAAGCCCCATCCAGCCTGGCCTTGAGCACTTCCAGGGAGGGGGCATCCGCAACCTCTCTAGGCAACCTGTTCCAGTGTCTCCCCACCCGCACAGGAATATAATAACCTTTACTTACTTATTCTGCTGCAATTAAATCTAGAGAAACCTAGGGAAACTTGGTTTTGATTGTTCTCAGAACAGGAAGGAAGGGAAGTAAAGGTCTGCCTTAATATCTGCTAAGAATCAATACATCCCTCTGCTCCAGCTGTGCCTAAGCCGTTCACACCTACTCTGCTTTACAAGCAGGAACAGGCTATAGGCGGGCAAACAGTTTTGCACCCAAAATCAGGGGCATCAAGGACTTCTGGAGGACAGGGGTAAATTTGCTTCACTTCAGTCTGAAAACCCTCTACTAAATCTCAAGTTCTACATTTGCTACATCGTCCCTATCCAATACCGAATTACAAGTGGTGCATTGGAAAGCATAGCATGCTGCCATAAAAATCCCAAGATTTTCAATTAAGTACTAGTTTATATTTTGTTTGCCTCCTGCAAGTTTTCTCAAACCTTTCCCCTTGTCAAGATTCCCTGCAGAAGCCGACAGGTTGGAAACAGGTTAAAAATGGAAGCTGAAATCCATATGTAAACAGCTGGCTCCAAGAGCTGGTGCTCTAGGGAATGAAAACTTGTAATGCAAGACTCACAAAACTCTTGTGGGTGTTGGCTTCAATAGGTATCTACCATAAGCGTGTCTGTGTAGACTGTTGTGATCTTATCTGTGTGTGCATAAGTACCTGAGGTTAGAGTATTCACTCCCTGCTGCACCAGTCACTCCTCTCTTCTCACACTTCTATCTGTTCTTTGAAGCTGGGAGTGCCTGTCTTTCATATATCCCCCCCTCCGTTAGTGTTGCAGACCACTGGCAGAAGGACCTTTTTTTACCCCTCCTGTGCATGTATGGCAGAAGTTTTTCTCACTGACTCTCTGCTGACTGTGTCGGATGTTACTCGTCTTCCAGCCAGTGGACAGAGCAA
>NW_010427512.1:11338-38503 GCF_000710305.1 Buceros rhinoceros silvestris | reverse complement strand
GTAGGGAAATGTGATTGTCAAGTGACCCATCAAAGGGAGGCGTCATGAATACCCTACCTTTTTATTGCTCAGAGTTTCGTGGTCTGAAAAATCCCTGATAAAGGGGTGGCATTCATTAGTAGTGCTTTTAATTCTGAGAATGCCTCCCCATCCATGCTGGATTCCTCCTTCCTTCCCAGCCTAGGGAACAAATGGTTATCTCTCCTTCCTGATGGCTGGGGAACCGAGCTTTCTCTTTCTCCTCACTGCAGCTGCTAGCAGTAGGGGGAGTGATGGCATATCTTGTGCTGAGATTTCCTCATTTTCCCAAGAGGGAAAAGCATATCTGTCCATCCTGAGACACTTCCTTACAATGTGTGGCTAAGCCATGCTCTCCATCCAAGATGTCAGCTAGCAACATGTGCTCTGCGGGCTTCTGAGGGGGAGAAGTCCTAGGGTAGGCAATGTGATGGGAATAGTATGGTGTCTATTACGTCACTGAAAACAAAATACAGCTGCATGTTCCTGTTGTCTGAATGCAAGCTGTCAGCACCAACATCTCCCCAAGACTGGGGAGCAGCCAGCCTTTGTAGGAGAAGGTGCCAGTAGCCGAGCAGTTGAAGAAGCATGACATATTGCTCCCTGCCTGCTTTCAGACTATGTTAACATGGCAGTGTTAGAGCAGAGAATATGCCTGGAGAAGTGCCGTGTCACATGGAGCCAGACAGGCAGATTGCTCAGACAGCCCCGAAGGACCTGCAGCCCCAGGGCAAGGACAACATGTTTTCTCTCATGTGATGGGCTGACCCAAGGCACCAGTGGTGCTTGCTATGCCTTAATGGTACATCAGGCTCCAGAGTCACTCCAAAATAATGCCTCCGTAGCCCACAGATAAATTCATCCTGGTTGTTAATTACTGTAACTCAGTCTTTTAGGACCATCTCTATTTTCAGTATTCATAGTTCAGTGAATCTAGAAGGCTGAGCGTCCCTAACCTCTCAAGAGTGCGAGTGCTTTGGGCACTGGAGAATGAATTATGTTGCTGTAGCTGGGAACAAGTAATGAGGGTTAGGTAGGCTTTGAGCCATTTTGGTGCATCACTGTCTTTCCAGCTCTGCTTAGATTATGTTTTGGTCTGGACAATCAGAACCCTTGTAACTTCAGACAGACATCAAGGAATAAATGGTCTGCACTCCTGAATGAGTGAGAACATGTGAGTGTGGAGAGAGAGGGGAAGGGAGAAAGGCATTTGCATAGGTCGGAAAAGTCATTAAAACATCTGGCAGTAGTAACTGACATGTGTCAAACCTTAGTGTTCATTAAATTCGTATTAATGCAAGAATGGTTCTTAAGCTCCAAATGCCACTTTTGGTTGCTGTGTTTCCCCAGTTGATGGCGATGACTTTTCAGAACTGTACCACGCTTGTTTGCTTGCTAGTGGCATCTGACCTGAGGTCAGATTTCTATTTAACCCCTTCCGTAGGTCAAAAGACAAATTAATCTGGTGAGAATTGAATTGGAAATGAGGCGTCTGGATAGCAGGTGTCCCAGCCATGGAATAGCTGCCAGGCTGAAACATGTTTGCATCTGTTCTTATGCCATCCAAGAAGTCATCTCCGAGGTCACAGAGATATTCCGCTGACATCTGAGATGGGAAGTTGCCACAGGGAGCAGAAGTGGCAGGTGCCCTGTGTTAGCAGATTATCTTGCATTCTCAGGGGGAAATGTCTGCGAGTGTCACTTCCGAGTATAAATGTAAATGTTTCCATTTATTGTGCGCTTTGCTTTACCTGTTTTTACGACCAGTTTATAATCATAAATAAGATACACAGTTTCCATTCCCCTAAAAGGAATCTCATAAATATTTTTCTTCCTTTTTTTTAGAGGATGAAGATGATGAAGAGATGGTGGAGCCAAAAGCACAGGAGGACTTGGAGGCAGAAAATCAAGACCAGAAGCAGGAAGTGAAAGAAGGTACTTTAAAAATTGAAAAACTTTAAAGGACTGAATCCTGCAATTGGTTATTCTGGTGTGTCACCTTGAACAGTCAGTGCTCACCCCTGAGTGGAGTGGGAGAAAAGAGCTGAAATATCAGCAACTTCAGTGAGAGGAAATGAGTTTCTTCTCCAGCATTTCTGTATTGCCATGACTGCTCATAAGGCTGTTTACCCTCTGGAAAGGTAACTTACTTCCTCAGGTAAGGCCTAGGTCACTTCATGCTACGGTGATCATTATTAGGATGATTCTGTGACCTTGGCTGTGTTTTTCACAAGATAATCTCACTATGGGAAAAATACAGAGTCATTTTACAGAGCAACCCATGAAATCGTTAGCTGTGAATACAGTGGTGGATACGCCTTTCTCATCCAGGGGAGCCTGGGATGATTTAGCTCAGTGTTCAGAAAACTTGAGTCTAGTGTATAGTGCCCACGCTTGCTATCCACATGCACACTGAAGTGAGTTGCAGTACCAGCCATGCTATTCTGATTATAAATTGATCTTTCTTCCCTCGTAAGAGCATCATAGAAATCACCCATGCCATAGATCCTGCAGTGTCCACTGCTTATTAGGTCCCTGTAGAAATATGGAGTGAGGAACTCACTCCTCCCCCTCCTCATCCTTCTGCTTCTCCCACTGCTACCATGGGCAGAGGGGAGCAGCAGGAGCAGCAGTGACAGCAGGAGCACAAGTAACACAAGAGTCTGCAAAGGCAGAACTGAAGGCATGAGCAAGAAACATGGCAGCAGAAAAACTTACTTTTTCCTAAAATTACCCTTCCTCCCAAAACAGTGGGGTCAACTCACATATGGGCTCTAGCAGTCACTTGACCTAACACAGTGTATCTTTTACAGGTGACAACAGAAAGCCATAAAACCCACTGTCACTGCATCAAGTGCACAGGCACAGTCCTGAATTGATGAAAGTCCCTCGAGTATTCAGCTTACAGATGATCTTACCCTCTTTTATTTAAACACAGAATTAACACTAGTGCTAATATGTGGAGAGAAAGCGCAAACTGCTGCACAAAGAAGAAAAAAATCTAAATACATTCCTGAACTGTTTTATTTTACTTTTTCATGGACTTTCAAGTTACCCTTTTATGTACTTTGCTGACCACGTGCCACTGGCAACATCTTTTATTTATTTGTTGTGTCGTAGTTTTGGTGCAGTGCTCCCCTTCCCGGCCTCTCAGACCCCACAGGAACAGTAGATCAACTGGGCTGCTTTAATGCTAGTCTCAGAATCACAAATTGCAGGCTGTAAAAGCAAGGAACAGCTTGTTTTAGCAGAACCGGCTTTGTGAGGTGCCAACACTTGTCTAGGTTCAAGGAAGAAGAAAACATGTTCATTGCCTGATAGAAAGTGAGCGTGACCCGCAGTACATGTTGTGATGGATAAAACAGTGGCATGCTGATGACTGGCATTAAGTGCTGCGAATCAAATGAAGCAGTTATCCCCAGACTGACAGGGAGCGAAGTCCCATTTTTTAGCATTTGGTGTTATTCTCTCCCTGTTGGCTTTAGCCCTTTCACCAACAAAATCCCATATTCCTCTCTGTTGTAATCACCCTTCTCATGTTCTGAGCAACATTCAGAGTTTGAAGCCGTCGTTTGTGTTTCATGAAAGTGATTAAAACCATGTTACAAGTCAAACAGGAGTTTAGAAGAACATTTCCTGTCGGTGCTGCACTCTGTGTGCCTACTCAGAATTAATAGCTTTTCTGCAAATTAGCACATAATGGGTTAAAAGCATGTTTATGTTGGCATTAAGTACTCTGGCTTCTTTTTCTCTGCAAGGCAAGACAATATTTTGCAAACTTTTTAAAGAATCTCTAATAGATATTATAGTGGCGCCATTCGCACTGCTATATAGTAGTTAAGGCTGTGTCAGCACTTCTATTATGAATCCTGTTTTTCAGGGATTTATAACCCAGCCGTAAAAATTTGCTCTGGGCTGAAATTTGGTTTCAGCTCAGGGAGCACATTTTTTAACAGATTAAAAAAAAACCCAGCATGGCCTTTTTTGAGTTACAGGAGTGTAAGGAAAAAAAACCATGGGAGAGAGAAGTGCAGGCAGAGAATGGCAGACAATGTTTTCATGAATATAACTCAAAAATAGTTCAGGATGAAAAATAAAACTTGGATCCAGTCTGTTCAATCTCCCTCTCCCCAAGCCAACAGGACAGGAGTGCTCTATTTTTATAATGGTATTTTAAGAGGAAATGTGATTTTTTTTTTTCCCCTCTGTGGTTTATAGGCAGTCCAATTTAATTCTACAACGTTTATTGCATGCTTAATTTCCTCATCTTCCCCCTGCACACCCCGGAGTTGCTCTGTGGGATTTGATGGGATTCAGCAGTCATGGCTGTTTGCAGGGTCTGGCCCTGGTTCTGGACCTGTCTCAGCATCACCATAAGGCACACAATGCACCTGCAGTAGAGCAGCCTGCCTGGAACAACACCTCTCGCGGCACTCCAATACCAAGGAGGTGCTAAGCAGCAGCTTGAGCTCCCCAAAGTGTTTCTGGAGTAGGAGGTGAAGACTTGGCTTGTTGACCATTTGAAGCATATGAAGCCTTGGGACACCCCTGTGTTTCTTCCATGGGGCTGTCTGTTGTAATCCAGGAAGAGCCGAGTGCGGGATACCTGGTGGTTAACTGGGCTGGTCTCTGCCTGTTCCCAGCCTTTCCTGACCACTTAAACAAGAGACCAGTCCCAAACTGTGGCTTCAAGTGGGTTGGGGCTTCCCACTGCCAGAGGGCTCTGGAACTCCACCTAAGGCGCCTCTTTGTGTCAGTAGAAACCACATGAACAGCGGGATGGGCTGAGTCTTGAAAGGGGGCCTTGAAAGGGGGCCTGAGCTTATCTGAAACCGTGGATATATCCACAGAAACTTGCGTGAAAGGCTGCGATGAGGGAGGCTGGGATCTGCAGCTTCAAAATACTGCTGTGTCCCACTCTTACCCTGTCCATTGTGTATGGGGCTTGGGTGTCCATGCAGCAGGCTGTGGTGGGGGAGATGTTTAGTTCTTGCCAGCTCAGGCATCAGTATCAGAGAAGCAGGATGGAGGTGCCAGCTTTGCCCCTGTGACCACAGTTTCACTGCCACCTCAGGCCAGTGCCACAGCAAGCTCGAGTGTGCCAGCCCATCCTCATAGACCAGCTCAGGCATGCTTAGGGATGTTGTTCAGCACAGCCGAAGAAGCATGGAGAAGCACGATCAGTAGGAACAGCCCTGCCTGGCACAGCTTCCAGTTTAAGGCTCTGGGCCCTGTTACTCCAGCACTGAAAAATCCCTAAATGCACCTCAGAACCTCTCTTTACATGTTCGGCACTTGTGCCATGCAAGGACTTGCACTTGAAACCCACACAACCAGGACATAGCACAACCAAACCAGGATATAGCACATATTAAGTGTGACATGAAAGTAAGCAGCACAAGAAAAACAAGAGCACCACAGACTTTGGGCAGACAGGGACTAGGAAGTGCTGAGACTCCGTACACCCTGCAGTTCTCGTGCTGTATGTGTCTGCCGTCCTCGGTCGCAACACCTCTACAGTTTACACGAGTTCAAATACACACTGGAAGAAACAATACAGCTCTTAAAAGGGTTTTACTAATCTCCTTCTGTCTCTCGTTATATCTCTGGGCTCATTACAAGGCTGCTTCCTGCTTTACTGTTTTTTTAGTTCACCCCTTCATTCACTTACTCGTTCTGTTCTTTTTTTTCATTTTTGCCTTTAACAGACTTAACTTCTTTTTTCAGGTTTTTATGATTGGTGAGATTCCAGGAGGATATTTTTTGTATTCTATTATACTTATTTAAATGTGGGTCTTTTTTCTGTTTTGTTGTTTGTGGGGGTTTCTTTAATTATCTTTTTGGCTTCCTTGGGAGAATTTCCTAAAGATCCAAGGAAATGGGATTTTTTTGTTTTTTTTTTTTTAATGTTTTGTCCAAAGAAATTTGTTGACAAAGGACCTGGTGTGAAATAAGGTATTTCTGAGGATCATGTTAAATCACGTGAATGCTCTTATTGTTCAGAATTGTGTTGAACAAATCTGTTGTTTTCATGTCACATTCAATTTTTATTACATATTCTAGACCTTTTTACTCATGTACAAGCATACAATGTCTTTCATTATAGATATACCCAGTGTTTTCTCCCCCTGCTGTGTCCTCTGTGCATGTCTAAGTGCACAGGGTTTTCATTTTAAATGTAAATTCAATATTAACTTGTACAGTCTTATACGTTAACATGAGTACAGGGCTTCTTTGATACATGTTGTTGACCTCATAACCCCGGAGCCACCTGGACAGCACTCTGCTTGTGGGTGTGCGATCCCATCGAAGTTTCAGTGGGTCCATGGTCAGATGGGATGCGCAGTGGCCCTGTTAGGCAGAACATGGTGGCTGTAGCACAGGTCTTCCTGCTGTGAGCTGTGCAGGGCCATAAATGGGTTCAGCTTCTCCAAGTGGGGAGCACAGCACCGGCACAATAGTCCATTACAAAGCTGCGGTGTAGAAACAAGACCAAAGTGTAGGACTTATTTTGCAGGAGCTTTCATTGCATTCCAGGCAGTAAGTACGTAACATTTAGCACTGGTAAGTTAAGCATCGCACTAAGCTTTGTTTGTCACAGAAGGTTAGATGTGGTTTGTTTGGTTTCTATGCCAGGGAGAGCAGACACTTGAAGGCAAATGCTGTTTTCTTACAGGGAATTTCTGAAGACATTGTCACATCACATCGGTCTCTATGACAAAACAAAACAAAAATACTTTGATCAGCTACTTACGTTTCTCAGAGTTTTCCTTGAAGAGAGCCTGTGTCTCTTGAAAGCTGAGATCAAAGTAACAGTAAGCTCCCAGCCAGGAAGAAAAATTGCAGAAAATTGCATCCTTTTTATTTTATTTGAGGTAATGGACAGACTGGGAGAAGGAACAAGGGGAAAATGGAAGTGGCTCTGAAAGATAAATGGTTAGAAAATCTTCATATTTGAAAGAACAAGCCTGTCTGTTTTGTGTTTTTTGCTTATACTTCATGTATTTGCATTAGTTACAGCAGTGTTTTACACTGGAAAAAGTAACGATGTTAACGTTCTTGAAAGAAGAGTTTGCCTCAAATAAAAACTTAAGAGGCAGCCAAACGAAAGAAGAAAATAAGGTTAAAATATGAAGCTTGATATCACCAGGGGGCATCTGGTGTGTCAGTCAGATGAATGAGGTAACGTGATTTATGCCCTACAAACTTTAGCCAAGCTGTTTCTGATGCCGAAGAGGGTTTAATAGACAGCTGGCCTCCCACAGATCATTGCTAACTGCAAGGTAGATTTTGCTGAGGTAGAACTGCAATCATGTGTGTCCCCATTGCTTGTGAACACTCCACAGTTTCCAAGCTGTTTCTATTGATTTTTGGTTGTATTTTCTTTGTCAGCTGTAGTCAGCAAATGGCCAAGTAATAAATTTGTATTTCCAAGCTGTAGAGAGGATTTGATTTAGCAAATAATTTTTACCATTTGGAGCAGCTTAAAAGGAGTTTTCCAGTTGCCTTTGCAGTTATTTTCTCCCCTTTTATGCCATTTTGCTGCATTGTCATGCTTGTTGTCTTTGATTCCCGGAAAGCGATGCTTTAGTGGTGACAGTGGGATATTGCCTCATTACAGGCTTCCTTGCCAGATGAGTTCCCATAGTGCCAATTACTATTCAGCAGTGGATGCTGCAATAGGTCAACCTGTACTTTTTGCTAGTCATTCTTTTTTTTTTTTTCTTCACATGCATTTCTTCTTGTCTAAAGCAGTTAGAGGCAAATTGTGCTCCCAGTGACAGTGGGATATTGCCTCATTACAGGCTTCCTTGCCAGATGAGTTCCCATAGTGCCAATTACTATTCAGCAGTGGATGCTGCAATAGGTCAACCTGTACTTTTTGCTAGTCATTCTTTTTTTTTTTTTTCTTCACATGCATTTCTTCTTGTCTAAAGCAGTTAGAGGCAAATTGTGCTCCCACCTTGGTAATTGTCGCTCTGCTACTCAGAGGGGCTATACGGGAGGACGTAGGTACTCTCTGGATGTGTGGAGCTCCACAGGGACCAGGCGGTAGGAGGCATAGGGCCAAGGCTGTAGGAGATCATCAAAGGCTAAAGTTTCTAACTTCTTAGCTGCTTTGTCTTCCGAGGGCCAAATTGCTCCTCCACCTTTTGCATTTTTCCTATCTTCTATATTTAGCCCAGGTACAGTGAAGAGATTTTGTTTTTCAGAGCTAATGCTTTGACCAGTTGAGGCAAACCTGAACATGGTGGTAACAGCCTGTCCCAGTCGCAGGATGTGCTCTGAAAGCAAGTACACTGGAAACCAGGGGGAGCTGAGTACTGCAGTAACACTGACCATGTCACTACTTCTGCCTGCTGTTGTGCCTTTCGATCCATCCTTGCCCCTGGGGCTGCTGGTGGCATCATACTTGGGCACCGGAGCTCACAAATCTGGTGTGAACCATGGGAAAATCGGACAGCAAACTAGGGCTACATCTCCCTGATAGGCGAAAGAAGCTGTGTGGCATGGCACAGCAACTGGAAAATAATCTCAGTCTGCAACTTTAAACTACATCACTTGTGGTTTAAGATACGTGTGACAGTGCTGGCAGTTAAACTTTGTATACTGGGTGTTCTCTGAGACACCGTGCTGAATCATCTTGTCTGCTGGTTTTAATCCAATATGGCCTAGGGAGACTGCGGGGTTATTTTCACAAGTAAACACCTCAAATCTGTAGCGTAAAGCCAAACGCAGAAGACCTTTGATCGCCAGTTAAACTCCAAGTGCGAGTCTCTGTAATTTTGCAATAAATCTGTTTATGATATGTTGTTTGTTTACCTAATTATGAATTTGGAATAAAATTCTCTCTTAGCATAATTCCTGTGATGTGAACAGATCTTTTAATGTTGGGAATTTAAGCTAGTTGCAAGGTTGGTTTGGTGTAACTGGGAAGATACTAATGGCGTTTTGTGAAATACAAGTAATTCTGAAATATAACTAAAATGATGGTTTGAAAGCACATGTGGGCAAAGGCATAATTGATATGCAACATTACCACAATATCAATATGACCCTGCTAGTGAAATTGAGAACATAATTTTGCACCATATCAATAGCAGCTTCCCAATTTCTTTTCCCTCTGATGCCCATGTTTGGGTTGGAATTTACCAACAGGTCATTAAACTGATGGACGTGTAGCACTCATGCATCCTGTGAAGATAGCTTTTTTCAAATGAAGGGCCATAGTGGAAATACTGATTTGGAAGGAAAGGTTTAGCATCTCTGTGTATATGTAAAGGAGCAGCTTCATCTCGTGGGGGTCAGGCTATCCTGACCGGAGCTTGAGATGGCTCCTACCCTCTCCCAGGGCAGCTTTGGTCACAGCTCAGTGGCATTTCTTTCTCTGACTCTTAGGATTCCTCTGCAAGGAATAAAACTGCCTTAAATAAACCGGTGTTTGGTCGTTTGCTTTTGATTGTGCTGCCTGTGAGATTATCTGTGGTTCAGAAAAGCTGTAAAGCAAAGACACAATTTATCAGTGACACCAAGGAGAAATGGGAAGAAACAAAGGGAGAGATTATCTGAGCCCTTTTAACACAAAGACGTGTAGAATAAGTTAAGGAGATTATTTTGCCTTTGCTCCTCTGACAAATCCCCTGTTACATAAGTGTTCTGCTTTTTCAACTTAGGTATTGCCTAAATGTCAGTCACAGCCATTTCCTGAAATAGGAACACTGAGTTTATTTAATTTGGGAGGTTTAAGTATTTTCCATTTCAGAATAATAAATATACAAGATATATGCTCTCTTCTGTGTAAATGCTGCACTCTGGGAATATGCAGGAATATGTTTAGATATACTAAAAAATTCGTAGTCATGATTTTAAAAGAAAAGCTTTGATTTTTGTCCTGACATTGCTACGGCAAGCTTTTATGTCAGAAGAAACCCACTGAAGATGTTGATTCATTGGGGAAGAGGTGAAATGTCATACTCTTAACTATATCTTTTAATTTTCCAAGCTCCTCCTAGAGAGCTGACAGAAGAAGAAAAACAGCAAGTTCTCCATTCAGAAGAATTCCTGATGTTTTTTGACCGGACAATACGTGTAATTGAGCGAGCTTTGGCTGAAGATTCAGACATCTTCTTCGACTACAGTGGCAGAGATGTAGAAGAGAAAGATGGGTCAGTTTGAGTTTGTCTGCCTTTAAGTAACCTTTATAAAAAGAATTCCAGTGTGAGGAAGCCTGAATTTTAAAACTAAACTAAACATTTTAATAGTTTATAAAAATTTAAAACTTCTCCATGAAGGTCTTTGTTAACCTAAATTTAGGGCTCTGTGTTTTTTTCGTTGAAGTATTATGCAGGTGGCATAGAGTTTTTTCAATTTTCTTTTTTTGTAGGTTTATGTAAGATTTACAGTATGTTGTATCATTGCAAATGTATCTTGGTCAGAGAAACTCTACCTTTCAGCCTATTTTGAAGTATGAATCCATCTGATACTGCTTTGTGGTAGAGGTTATAGTGTTTTTCCTATGCTCACCCATGTCTTTGATTCCTTTTACCCTGACCTCTCTTTTTGGCTGAACTTTGGCTAAAGGCCTGAATCCATAAAATTTATATTCCTAAAATCTACTGAGACATCCAGAAAAAAAAAATTTACAGTTTTTTTTCTCAATTTTTGAGATGAAATTGCAAATTCTGAAAAAAAAATTAATTGAAATAGATAGATGTGTATGTACAGATGTATATGTAGATGTGCATGTGTACATTCCAGTGTGCTTATATCATATTTTTACAATTTCAAATTGCTGTTGTTTATATTTTACTACTATCTCAGGTCTGTAATGGATCCCACTGCGCTGTGTGTTGCGTGGATGAAAATTATGATCTCTCAAAGTGTTTGCAATCTAAACATGTAAGACGAGAGGTGACAGGTTGTGTATTCAACAATTGATAGGGGAGCAGGAGAAACAAGACTTGTTAGTACGAAATTTCAACAGCTGCGTATCTGTTGAAGCCTCACGGCAAATCAGTAGCTGTGTTGCACTGAAGTTACTTACTGGAGGTTACTCTAGAGCATTGGCCCTGTGACCGGCTAAATGCATCAGTGTGAGTGTTGAACTAACATGGAGCGTCAGCCCATCCAAAGGGTGCCAGAAGGCATCCGCCATCTCCACTGCTAGGAAGAGGTCCTAAAACTTTAAAGATTTTAGGAATCAAGAATAAGAGAGATTTTAGCTTGGTTATAGCTTGGAGGTGAAGATTCAGAAAAGGCAGAGGTGGATGCCAGGGCCAGGTTCAATCCTGAAGGACAAAGGTGGCAGAGGTGACCCAGGGAGACCCAAAAGAGTCAGAAAGGCAGGGGGAAATTAAGAAACGCGGTTTTGTGAAACAGATGCAAAATTTGTTCCTTGGTGAAGATTCATTATCAGCAAGACAATCTGTGACAGCGGTTGATGAAGGTGGCAGACTTTCCCAGGCTGGGCAGAGATTTGAGCAGCAGTCAGAAACTTTTGCATTGCTTTTCACAGCATCTGAACCCTGGTACTTCGAAAACTGTCTCTTTTGTTTGAATTCACACAGAGATGTTCAAGCAGGAGCCAATCTTTCCTTTAACCGTCAGTTCTATGATGAGCACTGGTCAAAGCATCGTGTCGTCACCTGTATGGATTGGTCTCTTCAGGTAAGATGTGAAGCTGGGAGATATGTTTTTATTTTCCACATCCCTTCCAATTTCTCCCTACAAAGATAAGGCCAGCCTCTGTTTGCCATTCATTCTGCAGAGCATGATGTTATTTTTCAGCTAACAGCAGAGGCCTGAGTGGGTGAGTGTGTGTTTCTTCATAAAGAAGAGTAGTGGGCAATGATGAATATGTCATTGTTTTGTATATGTTACTTGATCTTCCAGACAGAATATTGTATTAAAACTGTAGGTTAACAAACCTGCTAAGATGAAGGAGGCTACTTTTCCTCCCCTCTTCACTCTTTCAGCATATGGAATTCTTTTTAGGACAAAAGGTTTAAAAGCAAACCAATTTAAAATAATGTACTAAATATGTAGCAATTGATTTAATAAATAATTATACATAATAATATATAAAATAAAAAATAATAGTGAGGAATAACATTTATTATTCTAATACATAAAACTCAGAATGTGAAAGTAACTGGACAACTTGAAAAGATTGAAAAGAGATCTTTTGAAAAAACGATGGAAGAGGAGGCTGCAGCTGGCCAGGGGGCACGATAAAGCAGCATGCTTGGAACATCCCCGGTTTCTGTGCACTGCAAAGCATTGCCATATTACAAAATAAAACTGACAACAGAGCAGCTTAAACTTCCCCAAACCAATACAGTCTCATCAGCAAAGCACAGAAACCAGGTTCATTAGTTACTCCATTGGAGAGCTGGGATTAGCACACACACACATCATCATAGGTCCTGTCATATTCGTTTGGTCTGTGTTTTGCTCCAGCCCGCCTCATCCTCTCTGATTTGTCCCTGTTAGCCTGTTCCTAAGTTCCAGCCTGGAGCAAAGCAGCTTGTTTCCCTGGGGAGGAAACCAGGGAGACTCTTCTCCATGATCCACAGAACAGATATAATGAAACTGCTCCAGGAGGATATAGAGTTGAAGAATGTGAATGCAAGCCAGTCTGACTAGTTGGCCCCAAACCTAAACTCAGGCGTGCCCTGGTGTGTCCAGAGCCCTCATGCAGCCTGCTCTGGGTAGCAAAGATGCTATAGATGTAGCTCAGCCCAGTAATGAGAACAAGCTTTGCTTAGCCTAATCTTAGGTGCAGCTGCTCTTCCTGCACCATGTTAGATGTGCATGTGGACACAGCATGTGCTTAAGGCCAAGTATGTAAACAGTGTGTGTGGACTGGGGAGAGGCAGTGGATAAGGAACACAGTGACTCTCACATCCATCATTCTCTCCTTCCCTCTCAAATGGCAGCAGGGCAGCTTCCATCCCTCCCTTCCATCCCTCCCTTACTTCTCAGGTAAGGTGGCAGCTGACTGTGTGGAGGTCATGGCAGGCAGCAAAGAGGAGAGGAGTTAGCTGTCTGACCAGGTGTGGTGCACAACAGCCAGCTGCAGAGAGGCTTCTTTTAATATCTAGCTTGTGCCCCATGGGTGAAATGAAGGATTTATCCCTTTGCTCTCATACAAAATATCAGCTTAACAACAGGTATGCACTGGTGTGATGTGGGTGGCCTTTAAGCACATATGGATTTCCACAGAAATCAAATATAAGCCTGAGGAAACACTTATCTTAGGTTGTTCACTTGTTCATGGGCTGGAAATTACACGGAATTCTTATCTGATATTTTCCTAACAGGCAGCTCGTACTGTATTCCCAGGGCAGCAAGAAAAAAAGCCGCCTCAGAAGAGCACTGCCAAATGTAATTGCTCAGCCCCTGAGGCTCGAAGGCATGTTCTGCTTCCCACCTCTTTGTTCCAGGGTGGGCCCTCCTGCCTCCCCCTCCGTTAACTCCTCACACTCAGTTGTCTGGCACCGCAGTGGAGACCTCGGTGCCCCAGCAGCTTCTCCCTGCAGGGGGCTTCTATGTGCTGCCCCACACTAGCTTGGGAGGATGGACTTGCCACCTCCCTTGCTTGCTTTAAGGTGCTTCTTGGATCAGGAGCTGGAGCTGGACGGAGATACTTCACCTAACCACTAGCTGTGCTTCTCACCCATGTTCCAGGACATGGCAGTGTCCAGTATGGCAAAAGATAACTTGAATAATCATGGGAACTGCAGAACACATTGCTCAATTTTCTATGATAAAACTGTTACTGCAAAACAGCTTGGAGGCAAATAGAAAATCAAACAAAGGACCTTGATGCATTGATTAAACAAGTTATTCTGTTCCCAGTCACATGTAAAATACGGTCCCAAACATGTGGGATCATTCATACCATTAAAGCTAACCCACTAGCCCCTTGATTCTTTTGCAGAGCAAAGGGAAAACAGCTTAGATCCTTCATCAAGGATCTAAGGGAAAGGCCCAACAGACTGAGTGTAAACACGGAGAGTGGAATCACCTTGCTCTGTCCGTGAGGGGGTAGCTTAACTCATCTGAAGCCAAGAAAACCACAGTCTCAGGGATACTGCTGTGTCTCTCTTGACTCTCAGGCAGCAGCCTTGAATGGTGTTTCCTGCAGCACCATTTCCATGTCGTTTTCAGTTGCAGTCACAGGACAGCTGGCCACCTGGTGAGGACTGAAATTCTGTAAATGCAAGTAGATTGAATGAAGCAGCGAGTGTGCAGTGCCAGCGTGGATTTGCGATGTTGCACTTAGCTCTGTTTTTTTAAGAGACAAAAAGCCTCATAATGGCCCAGCTAGGTATGACCCCAGCGTATGTATAAACTTGAAACTGTATTTCCAGTCAGATGCATAAACCGTGTTTGCAAAATCTACATACAGACCAGCAAGATTTGAGTCAGTGTTTATTTATGGCCAGATGTGCTGCCAACCAGAACATGCTTGCTGAAGTTTCCAGGAGCATGAACCAACCCCAGAGTGCCTCTAAACTGGCGCTTCAGACCTAGTCACACATCCTAGCTGGCTGCAGTCATACACGTGGAAGGACTTCTGCCTGCCGAGGTATCTGCCCCTTCACAACTGTGGGCTCAGCTGTTCCCACCAGTCGTACCTAACCTATTCACTCAAAACAAGATGCCCTGGCAAGAGCCTACTGTGCATGCTGTTTACTTGGACCTGGGCCAGTGCGGGATGAAAATGTTCAAAGGAGAAGCTGAGCTCACTGCTCAGAAGTGGTATAATCTCTATCATGGGAGAGAGAGAGACAACGAGAGGGTTGAGATGGATGAGAACAGTGGAGGGCTGCCACAACTGGTGTCTCAGGTGTGGGGTTAAACCACCCTCAGGTCTCCCTCAGTTCTTGAGAGGCAGATGGTTGGCCTGCTGCATGCTCTAAATCCCATGCAAGTGATTTAGGTGCTAAATTGCCCTTACAAGCCATTACAGCAGACAGGGTCTGCCAGGATGTGCATATAACTCAGTCGGAGCCACCCCGAAATGGGAAAGACGTGGCTATGGTGGCCACATGTCGTTACTGGTTCTCCCACACGTGCATCTAGGCTTATTTGGAACAATGAGCTTGGGTAGAAACATCATCAACCCCATGATGTATTGCCTACATGGAAGTGTACACGAAGTAGGAAAGAACAGCTGCTGATGGCAAAAGTTATAGCTGGGTGCATTATGTCTTCCAAACGGATTTTGAGAGCAGAGAGGTTCAAACCCCAATAATAGTGATATAAATGGTGGTGGGTTTGAGGTTTGTTTGTTATTTTTAAAATGCCTGGTTTGGACCAAATTCAGAGCTCCCAATAGCACTATTGGCAGTTTCTTTGTCCCACTTCCTTTACATCTACCAACTGTGCTGTTCTTCTATGAGGTGGTGTGTAGTTTGGCAGGAGTTTACCTGGGAAAAAACAAAAAGTGACAATGATTTGTGGAGATCACTGAGAAATTTTTAGGGAGAGCATTCTTAAATTACAACAGGAGAATGTGGGTCCTGTGGAGTTTGGGCTGCTGACACTTGGTCTGCAGAATCCATATGCTTTTCTCTGGACATCCCATAAGGTCCGCTGCCTTACTTTGACTACCTAGAGGGAAGGACAGAGGCTACCAGAGCTGCCTAGTGTCACACGTGAGAGTGGAGAACTGAGTGCTGTTGTATAGGCTGAAAGTAACTGATGTTTTGTGGGCACATATATGATATTATGTGTGTGTGTATATATATATTTATAAACAGAGCAAATATATATGTGCGTTGCATATCTGCTTCTACACATCAGTGCATAAGTACGAGAAAATATAGATCTGATTTTAGAGTGCTTATTGCATCAATCTTACTGAATCAATGAAATCTGAGGTCACCCTGTGCTTTACAAGATGTCCTCCGCATCTTGCAAAACTGAGCTTCTGAAGAAAATATTTTGTTTGCTATTTTTCGAATCATCAATAAGAGCTTTGAAGTTGGTTCTCTGCATAAGTGAATAAGAAGAGTGCATAATGAAATAAGAAAGAATGGTTTTCAGGGTGCTGAAAAAACTGTGAATTTCAGAATAAAAGCAAGTCAACACTATGGTCATAGTTTTTGTTATCAAAATCAATTAAGACAATGGTTTCTCCCTGAAGAAGTGGTTAAGCAAATATGTTAGAATTACTCAAGCTCTCCAATTTTTTCTCATCCTTCCTTTTCATTCCCTTTGTGAATATCCTGCTGATTGTCTTTTCTGCGAATTACCTGCAGAAGTAATACTGCCCTGTAATATCTGTGAATAACTGATAGAGAGCAAGGAGCAGGGGCTTTAAGGATTTCAGGGACAAGTAAAATATAGAACCAAAATGGAGCCGAATACTATGATTAGACTAGTGTGTGTTATAATTAAAACCAGATATTGCACGTTTAGTGCAAATTATTTGTCTCATCTGATTTTGCATAGGTTCTTCATCATCCATCTCGTTTCATTTGCTTTTTCTTTTTCTTTCTAGTACCCTGAGTTGATGGTTGCATCTTATAACAATAATGAAGATGCTCCACATGAGCCTGATGGGGTAGCCTTGGTATGGAACATGAAGTTCAAGAAAACCACACCGGAATATGTTTTCCATTGTCAGGTAAGACTAAGGAAGCCATTAATTTCAAGCTAGACAAAACAGAGTTTACTACATGGTGCATCTTCCCACCATTTATATGAAGAGGTTGAGGTTAAAAATAAGCATTTTGGGGAGAAGTGTCAGCAGCAGTCCGGTGTTTTTAGAAGGCAACCAGCCTTTTCAAACAGTACTGAGAGCCTGTCGGGGCTGCATGTCATTCTTTGTCTATTTAAAACAGTCCCTAGAAGATTTAGTTTATAAAGCCCTTGCACTTATGAAGTAACTGTGGTGTACCACTTCCTCATCCAGGCAGTAACATATGCTTTCCCACCCACGTTAGCTTCCTCGCATCCTCCGCGCTCCAAGCTGCCTACCCTTGCCCTGGTTCTGCTCAATATCATGTTTTGCCTTGAAAACTGGGAAGTACACTTTGCATGTCTGGGCATACATCTTGTTTACAGCTTGATAAAAACGGTCTCGATTACAAGTACTACTCCACCAATCGCTGTTTGACTGTCCTTTAGGTGAGCAAACCAGTGTTTCACTTCACGCAATGGTACTTTATGACCATGCTATTTTAGAAGTTTATGGACAATTCAGAAATAGTTGGGTGTTTTACTTCTGTAGGTCTGTTTACTCCTCCTTTGCCATTGCTTTTGTGTGTGAAATGGCACAGCCTCGTATTGACAGAAATGTTCTGCTCATTATCTCCATCAAAGTGTCCGAACTGTGGAACAGGGCTTGGGCCAAATTTCCAACCTCTTCATTAATATCCTTCTGTGGTAATTAAACACAGGACAGTGGTATTCAAAAGCCATATGGAAAAGTTTCAGCAAGTAAAACTTAACAATCAGAGATTAGTAAAATGTAGATTATTCTGTGGTAAAAATTGCTTCTCTTGGAAGGATATGTATTACCTGGCTAATTGTGTAAGCTAAGTGTCATTTTACATTCAAGGACCAAACATCTTTTTGAACTAAGTTTATGTTTGGACTTGGGTACATTATCAGATGTAACATTGTGGGAGGGAGTTGCTGGAACTGAAGTTACTGCTTCAACCCGATTAAGTAACCTTTAATTCTGGGCATGTTTTTCTAATTTGCTATTCTGAAAATCAACTTCACAAGGAGACTCGGCCTGCACAGCAAATATGCCATACAGATTTACATACATATATATGTATGTGTGTGTGTACATCTATTACCTTTGAAATGAGAACTTGCATTTTTCTGGATATTGTATTCAGCAGGCTGATGTGTTCTTCCAGACTGCTTAAGATCTTAGCTCAGATCCCATGTTCAAATTCTTCTAGGATGTACATGCAGCTTAATGTTTACAACAATATATTCAAGGGAAGAGATTCCCCATTTCATTGTCAGGAATAATAATAATCCTTAAACTAGATTGCTTTTGCAAGATAATGACCAGATTCAGGGTAGCCCTTCCAAGTGCACAATGGGGAGATTGACTACAGATGTAACAATGTGCCCTAGTAATTAAAAATTGTATCTAGTTTTCTAAGTACATACACTCAAACAGGGGAGGTGTGACTCACTAAATCAAAAGTGGACAGGTGGTGGAATTGAAAGTGGACAAAGATTTGGCCTGGCTGAGCTTCCGTCTAATTCTCCTATTAAGCTGGATGTCCCCATTTGTAGAACTGGAACCTTAAAACCTGTAAATTGAGAGACACATACGGCACTGTGCTTTCGCATGCGAGCTGGATTCACCGTCTTTCAGATAAATGAAATCCGTTCTTCTGTCCATGAGAAACATTTTTGTCTCTGTCAAACTGCCCACAGATATTATAAGTCTGTTATGAGTTGGAACCATGTTTGAACCCATTATAGGGCCTCTGACATATGGAATATCTTCTGCATCTCAGATCGGATCAGGATACCCACATGAGATTACATGGGGAGACAAAAAGCATTAGACTTGGTCTCTTGAACACAGGTCTTGTTCTAACTGACTCAGATGGAAAATAAGAAAAAAAAATTACCTTAGCTCAGAGTCTGGAATTCAGTTTTATAGATCATCATGTTATTCTGTTAGTTAGTGGAAACCAACTGTATTATTAGTCAGCCCCATATAATTTATATTACCATTTTGCAAGATAGATAAACATTCCCTTATTCAGCCATGATTCAGTCATTTCTCTGGGTGTTCTGTGAGACAGGCCCAATTTTTCTTCTGCAATACATGACCTTGTAACAGTCCAGCCCAGCAGCTAGATCATTATCATTACACCTTATCATTACAGCTAGGTTGGCAAACACAGTACTTTTAAGTGTTTTTTCCCAATAGTCCTTTATGTTCCTTTCCAAAGACTTTCTGTAAAAACGTGGTCTTCATAAGTGCTATATGGTGCTGACTAATATACCTTTTGCCTTTCAATTTTTGTGCTCACAGAGCAAGATAAAAGCAAATAGAAACTCATTTCAGATGTGACTGTCAAGGAACTCAGGCAAGCCACTCTTGAGAAGCCAAATCAATAAATAGATCTATGAAGCTATTTCTGAGGAACTTCTAAGAAACACCATATCAAGAGTTCTGATAACACCAATAGAAATAGATATGTGAAACCTCTGGACAGCTAAAGAGCTGGCTGAACACCATCAGGTAGAACTTCAGATACCTCTTGTGCACATTTGCTCAGTTCAACTCTTGAAGCTAGGAACTCTAAAGTTTTTCTGTCTTTCCTTATATATTATACAGATTTAAGTGAAACGATTAGATGATTACCGAGGAATTTCTTGATTTCCTTTACCTCTTTCTATGACTTTTTGTACTCTTACTTAGGATCATTGGAATTGTCACAATTGGAACAATAGGCTTTCCCAATGCTATTGCTGAAAGTTGCCAGAACCCAGGGGCTTCAACCAAAGTTGTCTATCAGCCATGGCAGACACTGATGGAAAATCTACCAGTGATTATGGATTTTTTCCACCCACCTCCAATCAGCAAAATATTTGATTTCCATCCTCAAATGTGAGGGATGATGTATTCTGTAAATGTTTATCATAGCTGTTGACACTGAAAATCTTACTGTTTTGCCCAATTTAAAGTCATATTAGGTTGTTAGCTCATCAAGCCAGTGTAGGTGGTAGTAAATTCCATAGCTCTACAATATGCTAAATATTGTAAAAATAATGCTAAATATGCTAAAAATACTAGGTTCAATTTTAATTAATATGGATTAAGGGAAAAATTATTATCAGCCAAGTGGACTTGTCTACTCCTTAATTCATATGAACTCCAGTCCTACTGGCTTCTACTCTCTCCTCCTGTGGAATATTTCTTTTATTCTTGTTTTATTTTTGCCTTTCTTTGGTTTTTTTGTATTTCTACTTTACCAAGTGGTGTACTGACAGTATTTTAGCTGGGACTCCCACAGATTTTTTCCTCTGTAGCTCATCAAACATCTCTTTACCACAGGGTTAGAGATGGGAAAACAAGGAAGATTGAGGGATCAGGCAATTTGTTCATTTGTTTTCTTATGCAAGCAAAAAAATGTTGTCTCAGGAGCAAAATCAAAGTGGAGGGGTGATATCATTTGCCAAAGGAATGAAGGCTCAATGCTTTCCTTAGGTAGTGAGGAATAAATTGAGCACGCGGTTAATACTGCAGAGTGCAGACTGGGAAGAGAGTCAGGGATATCCTTTTCCCCGCACTGGAGCATCACAAACTCTTGATGTAATCCAGTGCATTCCAAAGGCAAAACCCAAGCCTTTCAGAAGTACTTTATGAGACCCTGTGGATGAGTCATTGGGTTGGTTTGGCCGTATCCACACAGGGAATGAATTCCAGCAGAGACATGGAAATCACATTGACTCTCCCTTGGTTTGGTGGGAGAATTTTAAGCAGTGGTTCACACTGCTTCTCATAGCTACCGTTGGTCTGCAACTAGGTGGGGGTGACAAAACCAAAAATAATATGACACGGTTATTGATGATATCACTTAATATGAGCTCAAAACTATATTGATGTATGCAATGCATGGGGCTGGCCTTGTGTGTGAACATTACTGTACTATTGGTTGATACAGTAGTGTCAGCGATATTTCTGAGTCTTACTCTTTCTTAGAAAGCGCTTATATGTCCATAATGTCTTTATTCACTGAGCACACAAACAAAAATCTACATTATCCATTAATTTTGAGTATTGTAGTGCATTGTAATGCAATGCCCTTTGTTTACGTACTACTGGTCATCTCTGCCCATTATGTTGTTTCTGTTTCCCGGTGGACTGATCTAAGCTTTTTAAGTCAAAGTGACTTGAAGAAGTACCTGAAACTTTGCACCAACATATCTGGTTGAGTGAGGTGAATGAGAATTCAGAATGTCCTTGCTCTAAAGTGGCTAGTTGAAGTCTGAGCTGTTACACCTTTCCTTTCAGCAAGGCCTATTAGCATGGATATAGCACTGCTTTTATACCAGATCACGTAGCTTTTGAACTTAGAGGCAATCTACAAAGACTGACGATACAAGGGCAAGAAATAATCAGTGGGTCTAGTGGACTTCAGGATGTTGCACACCGTTTCCTTTCTTCTGAAACTAAAGAGGGGTTATTAAAGTTGGTTGAGGTATCTGGACCTCAGCTTCAAACATCAATCACTTCAAGAAAGGAAGTGAAAGAGTGGGTGTGAAAGAAAGGGTGAAGACAGCTAGAGATACTAGTGCAAATAAAATTCAATGTTACTTTCTGATTTGGAGGACTCTGCGTTGTGTTTGGAAAGTCTGATGAATTCTGCTTTCCTACACCCAGTCTAACGATAGCAGCAACAGACAAAATTACTACATTGACTGCATTTTTGATTTATTATAGGTTATTTCCTGATCTATTAATTTCCTCTTTCTCAGCTATATCTTTTCCAAATGTCTCAAAAGGACAGTGAGAAGTACAAATCTGACACTTAGAAGTAACTCTATTCAGTGTATTTTTAAGGAAGGAGAGCACATGTGGAGTAGTTTTTATTTGAGGAACCATTTAAGAGCTCTTTCAAGGAGTCAGACTGGCTTTTAGCATAATCACAAAAAGATTTCAGCAGTATATCACTTTTAATAGCTGTAGCTATTTCCGTCCTTTTCCTAAAGTGCCATGCAGTCAGATTTACTTGGTTGGTTCCATGTCTTTACTAAACGGTTAGTTTTTGTGGTATATGGAACTTGTGTTTCTATTTTAATTTCGAGAAAAGCTGTCCATGCTTGGAAAATATTGGTGGATTGGGTACAGAAGTCAGCCACTCAGCGGCACCATAAAATGTTTCATTCTCCCCTAGCTTTTTTGTAGTGGCTTCTATACACTGTCATTAAGCTATGTGTGTGACCACTCTTCATTGCTTATCCTGGTGTGGTCTTTCCCTTTTCAACTGAATGGATGGAGGCAGAAATGCGTATCTTAGAATTAGATGCACTGAGGTAACTGAAGGGCTATATTTAGTGGCTGATATTGGCTGGAGTTGCCTGCTTTTTTTCCTGATTTGGTTTCTTTGTTGTTGTCTGCTCTTTCAAAACCAACATAAATTCCTTCAGATGTGCTTTTTACTCCAGCAGCCTTCTCAAGGTGCTGAGCACCCAAATCCACAAGGCTTGTGTGTCGAGTGGGCTGAGGTAACAGCATGGATGACTAATATCCTCCTTTTCCTCTTATCCTTGAGTTTCCTTCTCTCTGGAAGTCAGACAACAGCTCAGGACCTCCAGAACTTTAAACGAAAGAAAGTATTACAAACAAGTTGAATTGTCAATAAGGTGTGCATGGAATACTTAAAAAATTAAGCTAATTTTCTCAGATAATTATATTGGTGCTTTTCCACAAAAGCTGCTTCACTTTGTTGCTGGTAGCTAAGTTTCAAGTAAGGATTCAGCTCTTCAGAGCCATTTAAAAAAAAAAAAAAAAAAAAGACAGACCCTAAACTCTCTCCAAGCTTCCCAGAATTTCCTAAATAAATCAGTCCAAAGAACCAGCAGCATTTCCAGTCCCAGAGGTGACTTGTCTAGTTCCTCGGTTTCTAGTGAAAGGAACTGTGGGCATCTGTGATCAGTCTTTAAAGTGATGCAAATCTCAAAGAAGACATGTGGCTCTGAGCTAACTGCAAATTAAGAAAAACAAAACAAAACAAAAAAACCAACCCTGCTTTTGGAAAAGGCTTTTTCATTAAGAAGTGTCCAGTTTTTAAAATAAAACTGGTCTTCAGAGAAGTGGGTTTGATGAATAACAATTGAAACTTGGTGCATGATTGAAGAACAAGAGACAATGGAAGAACAGAATTTCAGACTACATGAAAGGAAAAGGCTTTTCCCCATGAGGACAGTCAAGCATCGAAGCAGGTTGTCCAGACAGGTTGTACAGCCTCCATCGCTGCCTTTTGAAGACAGGCTGGATGAAACTGTAGGCTACCTCATCTCAAAGCTGGCCCTGTTTCGAACAGGAGGTTGGAACAAACATCTCCTGAGGGCTTTTCCCACCTGAATTGTTCTGTGACCCTATGATCCTGGACGTGAATCATACTCTGCCTGGTTTTGTAGCAGTGGACCTCTGAATGTCTGCCTTTGAAGATACTGGGACACCTCCCATACTGGGAATGCTCCAGTACCCAGGGACCCAAATCTGTTGCAGAATTTCTGTAACATAAACAAGAATGTTGTAAAATTAATCAGGTAAGGCTTCTTCATAGACGTAGAGGTGGTTTTCTTTATATTTGTTTCATTTTCTGCTTCGGTAGGATGATCTTTGTGGAGCTGCATAGGACTCTTCCATGCCTGTTCTCCAGGACACTTTGTTGCTATTGCGTTTGTGACTATGTGGTCATTTGTACACTGTAATAATTCACACAGATGCATAGGTATGCCATTTTGGATTAAAATTTGGGGGAATTTCTGACTATGCTACTGGGGGAGGAGAACAGTTTGAGCTACATCTTGTGACAGAAGGACATACTAATTCTGCTTTTTATTTTAAAACTTCTTTTCCTCTGTCCTCTTGTGTTTGTCCAGGCTGGACAGTAGAAACACAGTTTGTGTGATGAGGATTTCAGTAAACAAGAGCCCATGTCTTGTCTTGTAGGCTTTTGTTCTGGGTTCTTCCTGCTGTTCTCAGCTGATACCAACTGTCCTTCATTGCTCATCATACTGGATTCTACAACACTTCTAGCCCTTGGTGATTAAAAATAACTGTCATTTGGCCTAAGATTAGTGCTCCCATACTTGTGGAGAGATTGTGTGTCAATCAGTAGAAGTTATACTCACACATCTGGAGGCTGAATGTAGTATTTGGAAAATGGTTTTCAGTGTCTTAAATGAGAGGCGAGACCTGCCTCCAGCAAATTTTTAGAGGGTGTCAAAGAGGACCAAATAGACAAAAGGCAAAGTCTCCTGTCTCGCAGATACTACTGAGCTCAGAGGGATTAGTGGGGGAGGACAGAAAAGGCATGGAAAGTGTGGAAGTCTATATTCTGTCTTGGGTGCTACAGCATCTTACCCAGTCCTGAGATCACCAGTATGAAATGCCCCAAGTCCTGCTTTATTGCTGAAATGTCACAGCTGCTAATATGGCATCTGCTAGCATCTGTAGCTCAACAAAAAGTATGCCATGTTTTCCAGATTGACTAAAATCTGCAAAAACTGGCTTTATTTTCACACAAAATTAAATCATTATATTTTTCCCAGCAAGCGTGAGAGAAGGAAACCTTTTTCCAGGCAAGGTCAGAGAAACTAAGTATCATTACTTAGACTATAGGGATGTCAGTTGGCTTCACAGACTTGTATGTCTCCCCTTGGGCATACCTTTATCTTTCCTAACCCTTAGCAAAGCTGCTTTTTCCGTGATGACTTGGATCTATTGCAATCTTGTGCAGAACCCTAAAGAGCAACACATGCATCAAAGCCAATGTGTACAGTATAACTGCTGAGTACACCGTACCTCAGCAGTCTGTGAAGTGATTGCTAATACAAAAGGCGGGCACAGTTTCCCTATTAGTCATTAACATCCTGAGTTACTTGAGGACCGCGTACATAAAATCTGCTAGCAACAGAATGCTCCTTTGCTTAGAGCAGTGCTTAACACGGATCGTCTTCATTTGAAAGTGAGATTTCAATTATGAATCATTTGAAAGTGAGATTTCAATTATGAATCAAAGAATTAGGAAGTGAAGTATTTGCTTGTCTTGGACAGAAAGTTTTAGGCGGTTCCTGCTTCCAAGCCTTTTTTGGAGGGGGTAGAGTGTCACAGACTTAAATGGTATGTTTTCACTACTAGCAATAGCGCTGTGTTTTTTGTAGGTGTTAAAACAGTGATTTGTAACGAATCTGCACTAAAAATTATTGTTTCTCTTCTCAGAGTTCATATATTCTCCCTTTCAGACCAAATATGAAGAATATGTTGGCCACTCAATATAGCAGGCATTCTTTTTTTTTAAAGTGTTTCAGTGATGACTTGCATTGTACCTTTCTGAATTACTGGCAGGTAATATGCAATATGCAAATATGCAATTTGGAGAAAACCTAACCTTTGAATTTGCAGAGTTAGATGTGCAGTATTTTTAAACTTTACCTAGATAAGGAAAAAAAACACTCAGTCAAAAAATATATTTCATAAGAGAAAATTGTAGTGATGTTGATGGTTTGCCAAAACCTCAAGCAGTGGCAAAATCCACAGTGTGCTGAAAGAGATGCCTTTGCAGAACCATTTCTTTGCAGATGGCTTAGATTATTGATACTTATAAACACATGACATTATTCATTCAACTCAGAATTTTGAAAAACTCCCTTGATAAAAGATGCAAATTTGTCACACTATCCCAAAATAACAGAGGGGGGAAAAAAATCACCAAATCCTGCAATTGTTCCTGAGGATGTTTCATAGGTTAGATTTGTTGATTCAGTTACACATCAACATGACATAGTGTAAAACAGTTTAAGAAGAAGGGAGGGAGGAAGGAAGACAGGCAAAAAACCCCATAACTTTCCTTTGTTGATGTGAACATCACATTTAAAAGTTTGCCTTGTATATCTGAAACTTCCTGTGCTAAAAGAGTTTTGGGTGAACGTGAAATGTGCGACCAGATGTGAAATCAATAAGACACTGGGATCCTTCCGAAGAATTTTTTTCTGTAAAGTATGAAAAATACCATGCTATTTCCTAGCTGCGCTGCAAATGATGGATAAACAGCCATACACATGACTTCCCTGTTTGAGTTATGTAATTGTTCACAGCGCAAGCTACTTGCAATGGAGAGTACATTTGGTCCAAATTCGAGAAAATTATTTCACCTCATGATGTGGTGAGCTCTATTTGAGGAGTGAAGCTTCCATGTTACCTGGCACAAAATATAAAGCAGTTACTCTTCTGAAGTGCTGTACAAGGCCCCAGAAACCAAGGAATCCATTGTTACAGTCTATGATACAACTGTCTCTGCCTTAGGTCTAAAATCGGGTTTTCCATGCCCTGGCCCCACGGCTGGATGACTGGCAAGTACTTCCCTGAAAAGAACTTTTGTGTACAGGCAACATTGATTTAATGATGATTAACGCTCCCTGCTTCCCACAAAGGGAAAACGGAACCATGTGCCGACTGATGGAGATACTGATATCCTTGGAAGACATTTCTCATGGGGCAGAGAGTCTTCTGGAAAGTGGCAAAAAGGGGAGTGCCTATCAGCCCCTTCAGACGCTGCCCAGTAATTCTTATTGTACAGGCACTTCTCTACGTAACAGTATCAGTGACTTGCTGTCCCTATAGTCATCATTGTAAAAAGTGAGCCTTTCTTAGTAATAAGAGCCCATATGAAATCATTCGTAGTGTTTTGCAAAAATTTCACAACCCATTGTATAACCGTAATAACAGAATACAAATGGTGACACCATAGATTTTAACTTTCACAACGCGGATCTATCTGGTGAAATTTTATTAAAACAGCATTAGCTTTTTCATTAAAAGTATCAGAGAAGAAAAGCTAAAGTACATGTATTTTAGCATGAGATGACAAACAAATGTCCTACCTGCAAGAAGCAATATGCGTTTAAAAACTTGTCATATTGGAGAGATCAAAGTGTTTCCATTTTCTCTACAGCAAAATGTGCCAGGGTGCCTTAGGATCTATGATTAATTCATTTTTGATTGCTCTTATAATAACATTTAATATTGTTGTAGCTGGATAAATATTGATTCCACTTCAGTTCTATATTGTTCATGAACATACACTGTGTCACCAGTCATTTCATGGGGAGAAGAACACGCTTAACATTTGCTATCTCATGTTCACATCTGTAAATAAATAAACTAAGCCCAAATAATGCTCGGTCAACAATGTACGGGAGTTGTGCAGAACTGCTGTTTGTGATGAGTTGTCTGGGGAAAATTCGTTCTTTCTGGCAGAATAGTGATGCATTATAAAATGTTCTGTCACTGGTGAGAGTGGTTGACATGGTCCCCGTTACTCCAGGAGTCAGCAAATGTCAACTGGCATAACTACACTGATTTATTGTAAGTGAGGCTTTGACCCTGAGACTGGAAAAACACTTACCCCATTC
>NW_010427512.1:0-11241 GCF_000710305.1 Buceros rhinoceros silvestris | reverse complement strand
CTCTACAAGACTACTCATAGAAAAAAACAGCAGAAACCAAACAGCGGAACCTTGCAGGTGAGAGGAGCAGGATATGAAAACTCAGGGAGAAAGTGGGATTAAAAAATGGGTCTGTACTAGGAAGTAGTCAGCTATTCCTGCATGGCCTTAGCTGCTCCCTAATGCTCTATGGGTGCATAGCCAGGTGCTCATACAGAATTTGTGATTTACTGTAGGAGACATCAACAGTGCAAAGGCAACTCATGTTCCCACCGTCATTCTTAATGCAGACTTGCCTGTAGTATCTTACGCGTTTCCACTAGATATCTGTTTATCTGTGCCTCTCAGTCTCTCAATCCTCATATCTATGTGCAAGGTTTAATTAATTTTCAATTATTTCCAATTATGTAGTGACACTACTTATAAATGATACATCAGTGAAAGTGATGGATTTGGGCAAATATAATAGCCTGTCAGTCTTCACTAGAAGCTACAATTAAATCCAAAAGATAAGAAAAGATTACTGCAATTATTTTGACAGTGAACTGAGAGAAGTTTGCCCAAGTGACACAGACTACAGAGTACAAAATGCCAATTGCTTAGGAACAAGTGAAATAAGTTATACTGTTGTCTGTTTGCTCCCTAGCCTTAACCTGGAAAACCAAGTGACCTATCTCCAGAATCTAGGCAAAGCCCCATTGAGTCAAAGACTTGTAGGGTCCTCGTTAAGTAAAGAGGTGTCCAGTAAGCAGAAAGTCATTCAGTTCTGGGCTTCCCAGTGCAAGAGAGACTTAGACGTATTGAAGCAAGTCTAGCAAAGGGCCTCTGAGATGATTTAGGGACCAGATCGTCTCTTATACAACAGGAGGCTGAGAGAGCTGGAATTGCTTAGCCTGACAAGGAGAAGGCTTGGAGGAATATTATCAATGTGTATAAATATCTGATGGGGGAGTTAAGAGGATGGAAACAGGCTCTTCTCAGTGGCACCCAGTGACAGGGCAAGAGGCAGTGGGTGCAAACTGAAGTCAGGAAATTGCATTTAAATGTAAGAAAAAAACTCTTTTACTGTGAGGATAAGGCACAGGTTGCCCAGAGAGGTCATGGTTTCTCCATCCATAGTGATAATCAAAACCCAACTACACACAGTCATGAGCAATCTGCTTACCCCAGCTGACTCTGCTCTGAGCAAGAGGTTGAACTAGACATCTCTAGATGTGCCTTCCAGCCTTGGCAGTTCATTGAGTCTGTCTCTTCATGCTCCTTTCCTCTTCCCTGTCTCTGAGTTTATACAGAAGTCAGCCAGGACATGACTGTCTCTACTTCTACAGAATCTTCCCAGGACCAGAAGAATGTCAGGGCATCGTTACTTCCTCCCTGAAAGGAGGTCACTGGCTCTCAGAAGCTCTGAATCAATAAATTGCCTGTTTAGGAAAGCACTTACTTCACAGGCTGAGTTGCAGATAATTGTTCTTACAGCATCTGTACTGGCTTCTAATTCATCTGTGGCTTCATGTAGTTTGTTTCATCAAATGCGTAGTTTGGGGAACTGGTGGTGCCACAGAAATCACCAAGCTACCACTAAAGCTCAAGCACAACTCATGTTTCTATTCTTGTTCTCCAAGTCTGGAATTGGCTAACTCTGTGTGTTCTGTAAAGTTCAGCTGCAATATTTCCAGAACTCACCATCAAGTTAGAATCTGTTGTGCTTTCTCTGTGAGAATAGTCCAGGACACCACGATGCCAGGCAAGCACAGCCCATACCTCACTCTCTGGAGGGGTCTCTTCTGCTTTTGCATAGTGCTAGATGGGAACCACCCTGGACAGAGATTCCTTAGCCTTGCTCCTGAGTCCAGGTTGTAGTTCCAGCAGAAAGCAGACTCTGCCTGGAGAAGAGGTATGCAGCAACAAGAAGCTTATGTCCTTGGCTGAGCTGCCCAGACTATATCTGTGGTTCGTATTAGGTAATACCAGAGAATATGCAGAAGTAATTCAGGAAAAGTGACCAGAACTCCTGGACTCATCCCTCCTAGGCAGGTTCATCATGCATTTGCTGGATAGAAGAAATGGCTTCACCTTCATAGATGTTTTTGCCTGGAGTTTGCCTGGGCTTTGATTTCTGTGATACTTTGAGTATGTGCTTCTCAAGATCTGTATTTCATTTTGCATTACTTAAAATATTCTCTCTTTCAAAAAAAAAAAACAAAAACAAACCCACACCAAAACCAAAAAACAAAAAAACCCTGTGGGAATGCAAAGAGGTATAATGATTAATATCTTGACCAAAACAGGCTAAACTGAACTCTTCTTTTTTTTTTTTTTCCCCACTATGGACTCTAATCCTGGTATCTCTATTCTGCCATTTACATGCATGGTTAATAATACATGGAAATGTAAACAGTACTTTAAGGCTGTGCAGATGGAGATGGCTTTTGAAAACTTGAATATTCTGTCCCTTTCGGGACCTTCTGGCAGTGAATGCTGCAATCTCTGCCCTGCTCACCACAATGACTGCTAAAGAGAAAGAAAAAGGATTAAAGAAG
The DNA here is from genome assembly GCF_000710305.1 of Buceros rhinoceros silvestris. Taxonomy (NCBI): domain Eukaryota; kingdom Metazoa; phylum Chordata; class Aves; order Bucerotiformes; family Bucerotidae; genus Buceros; species Buceros rhinoceros. Next base: position 8,722 of record NW_010427512.1, on the reverse strand, counting down.
TATCAGTATAGTAGATTTAATATATACAGTGTGGACCATGCACAGGGTGTAGTTTTCAAGACTTAGTGCATAGCATTAGGGATATTTGCCACAGCAACTGTTGGTGTCTTAGTTAAAATGTCCCTAAAATTCTGAAAAGACTGTGTCATTAAGCATATTTTTTTAGAGTATGTAGGAAATGGAGAATTAAGCATTTCAATGGGGCTGAAACTTGAATATAAAATCTTCTGTCCCTTCATAAATTACTGCAGACTATTCACTGTAACCTTTCTTACTGATTTTCTGAGCCTTGATGATACCCAAACACAACTAAGCTAATATGCAGATTGCATGACCACTTCCACAGGAGAGTGGTCACACTAGAGTGAGGTGGAGGTCAGGTTCTTTATTTGGAGTAGCTATCTGTCTCCGTAGCGAACAGTGGCAAGCTGAAAATAGAAGACTTGCATGTTCCTCTGAATCCGCAATGAAATACAGTTGGGAATTGATTATTGCTGAATCTGAATTTTGGCTGCTGGCAGACCAAAACAACTTTGTCTTAACAGCCAGCTGGTTCATGGATAGACACCATTTGCAGTTGAGATGTTTTTTAAAACAGAAGTCAAAGTGACTAAATGTAAATGTGTGCAGGACATTAAGGAGGTCTCATCACTAGAAAATTATTCAGGCTGCAATTCACCAAAGGTTTAAACTTCTAAAATCTCTTGGAATTGCCCTCTGTATGATAACAGCAACCACTACTTAACTGAGTCAAAAGTGGCAGTGGGAACACACCAGACAACTTATGTTTTGTCGTGTCCCATGTAGGTGATGACTGATTTCTAAAGGATTTCTGGTGGTTAATAGGAACATGCTTCAGAAAGCAGCTGAGCACTCTTCAGGTTAAGAATTGTCATTTCTGACCATTGCACCTAGTTACATTTTTCATTTGACGTTACATTTTTCATGTATGTCATTATTTGGTCAGTTTTAGAGGCCTCCACCAGACCAAGATGTCTTTGAAAGAAATTCATTGCAAACTGCTTGTAACAAAGCAGTTTCTGTCCCAAAGAACTTGCAGCTATAGCTGTGGGTGGTGGCACACCATTATCCATGCCCTGAGCTGGCAGCTGTGGTCCAGAAGCCTTTGGCTAATACTGTGCTGAAAACTAGTAAGCCCTGTTGCATGCAAGCAGTGTGCCAGAGCACCATGGTCAAGCTGACAGCTACCCTCTGCTCCAAATTCTGGTCAGCCTGTGGTATGAGCAGGGACGGCAGAAGGTCTCTGGGCTCCACCCGCAGACACATACCCTAAGGCTCCACGGCTGCAAGGGTGGTGCAGACCCATCACTTCAGGCCTGTGAATAATTTAATCAAAACAATCAAGCATGATCTTGTGTAGCTGTTAGAGTATCATGACCTAAATCAGACAGACAAACCAAGGAAGTGCTTGCTTCCTCAACATGCAGGCACAGGGATGTTAAGGATTTGACCCTGCAATCTGATAACCAGCCAGGTCCTAATCAAAGAAAACAGACAAGATCAGGTGCTTAACCTGTAAGCAGCTGTTTTGATGTGCTGTTGCTACAAAATTGCTCCTTATTTCTCCAGGCCTTAATTCTCTCATTATCATTAGCAAAGAAAGTATGATATTCAGCAAAGACTGTATTCGTAGGCCTGCACATGTGTAGTAATTCAGGGTTACCAAATTGATTGGTTGTTGCAGTCATGGATGAAGGCAGGCAGGATCTCCCTGATCACATTTGAGAAGTATTATTTATCTGCTTTTACAATAAAGCAAGCAATTTTGGTGCTTTTCCGAGTCATCACAGCACCACTGAACGAATAATACTAGCAAATGCACTCCAAAAAGGGTTGAAGTGCAGATTTCCTTTTGGCAAGGCAGCTTATGGAATTTCTTCTGATTATTTTATTCTCGTAAGGCTGAACCTGCAGTTACAGAGAAGAAAGAAGAAAGCTTCAGCATTCTGCCCTCCTTAAAGTGAAGTTGTGAGGCTGGATATTGCCTTTCTGCAGACTGGGGCAGAGTGCTCTGATTCTGCTGCAATGCTCAGATGTCAGCACGGAGGTTAGATGTCAGCGTTACCTACCCTGTAAATGGCTAAGAGCGAGCTGCGTTTCCTGACATACTCTTTTCCTTCTTTTTAAGGACTCAGTACTTTTTCAATAAAAATAAATTTAATTTGTGGCTACATTTCAGCTCCATTGGTTTGATGGTTTAAGTAGAGCAATACCAGCTTTGGATTTAGAGCAGTCGTGTGGCTGAGTCTCTCTGTGCAGCTTTCATGTGGTCAGGTGAGGGACATTCTTAGAATCCCAAAACATTTTTGAAGATCCTAAGCTGGAGACATTCACAAGTCTCCCCTCCCTTTCTGCCATTAATCCTTCATGTTTTAACAAGCACTGAAGTTAATACAGCCTACTCTCTTTCCTGTCACACTGGGCCCCCTCCGTCCTTTCTTTCTCTTGAATAAAGCAATCTGTTCTTCCCAGTCCATACTTTTGTAAATCAAAGGGATAGATATCGACACACACCATAACCAAGCATAAACTTCCTTTTTTTTAATTAAACAGGGTTCTGACATTTAGTTTGAAGAAGTGATTGTTTGGGGGGTTTTATTTTTTTAAATATGTGAAGGATGTCAACTGCTCTTTTTTTATTTTTAGTAGAAGATGAGTTTTGTATGATACCACAAATAATCTCTAGCACAAAATGTTATTTTGAAATTCAATAGGAAGAGAGTTGGGGGGAACAGTGGAGAAGCCTTGGCATTTAAAGCTTTTAGAATTAAGAGTTAACCTCTTCAGTAAAAGTTTCCATACACACAAATCATGTTTTAGGTACGTTTTCAAATTCAGTGGGGAAAACCACTTGTAATTCCATTGGTATTCTCTCTGCCATTTGCTTATTACTATTAATTATACTTAGACATTTATGTGAAACACAGAAATATCCAGATTCATAATAGCTGATACTAAAAATAAGCAAGATTCTTATAAGGAATATAGTGTTTCTTTCAGTGTACAAATCCAGGTATCTCAGCAGCCAAGGCAAAGCCACCGTAGAATTGCCTCTTTCAAGGTATCTCACACCTTCTTGTGAAAAGAGTGCAAAAAGGATGAAATAGGGCACTAAATCAGACAAACTACTGTTCAGATCTGATAATGCTACTTTCCATGCTGATTCTCAGTCTTTGGCCTGACAGGAAAAAAGGGCTTTATTTAGTAACTCAATTGCTGTTTGTTTCTGGATGATTATTTTAATCCACCTTTGCAGGTGAGGTATATCATCCCATATCTGTTCTGGGGCCACGTATAAGTGTGTATAGCAATGCAAGCGCAAGGAGATGGTCTTCTGATTGCCTGGCCAGAAGAAGGTAGGGCTGCTCTCTGAGAGATGGGGAGAGCTTAGACAGTTTGAACGGTTTTCTTGATGATCAGGAGTGAGAGCAAAAGCTTATGAGTAAATTGGCCTTTGTTTTTATTTATTTGTTCCTCAGAAGGGCAGGTGATCAGAGGTCTGGTCCCTATTCTTCAGTTCCCATGGATAAAGGACTATGAGTTTGGCACCTTTTTGTGGTTCTAGCTAAGTAGCAGTACCACGGCTTTGTCTCTCTGCTCTCGGTCTCTCTAAGCCAATTCCCTGAAGCATGAAAAAGGATCTGCCTCTTCATCTCAGCTGCAGTTAATTTTACTGCCCACTGTTGTCTGTGTAACACTGACCTATAGGAGCATGCCGCAGACAGTAGCGCTTTTTCACATGTGTTTGCTCAGCTAGAAAATCTACCCAGGAGTCTCCTGAGTGCCTGCTGCAATATAACCTGGTATTTTGGAGTCTAGAAGTGCCTGTGAACTCCTCAGATCGCTTCTTCCCACTGACAAAGTATTGTTTTGAGATCCATCTGGTGTCAAGTGTAGGCATCTGGCACCAGTATGGCAGCACTGCCTATGGGGGTGGTTTCCTGCAGAAGAGGTCTTGCTGAATGCAGTAGTCGTTGCCTATTGAAAATCATTATTGTTTAGCACCCACGTCTTTGTGAACTTGTTCAGCTGGTGGTTGGGCAGAATGCCATCTGAATCTATGGACATGAGCACAGACAGCTGAGTCTCTGGGGCCTTACACACATCAGATGTGGGTACTGAGGTCAGGCTTCTCAGTAAGGAGAATCCAAATGACTGTCTATCCCGAGCATGTGTATCTGTGGTTGAAGGGGTACGCCGTCATTAATCCAAATCTGGGCTGGATTAAGCTTCTAAAATAAAAACCAGCTCTGCCAACCACTTGAAGAGGGCTTGGGGCCTGTTTGAGTTGAGTGCAGCAGCGGGGAGGGAGGGAGGAAGCAGAGGCAGCTGAGCAAAACCACCACCTCCAAACCCCTGTAGCACTTCTCTCCGTAGAAGCTGAGAAGAGCTGACAGCTCCCAAAACGGGGGGCCAGGATGTGCCGCCTTCGTCCCTTCAACTGCAGACCTCTCCAAGGGCTGGACAACACTTTGGTTTCTGAGGCCAGCCCTCTCTTTGCTGTGACAAGAGCACAGACGTTTCATGCTTTGTTTCTTGAATAAGTTTTCAGCACATTTCCTGTAACAGCCAGGAGCAGAAGCTTTAGCATTCAGGGAGCGGGATTGCCAGTTTGCCAGATGACAGTCTCAGGTTTACCAGCCTGGGCCTGGCTCTCCCTTTTGCCTGGGCAGTGCTCCCACCTGGAGCTAATTCAGGCTCTCTCATCTGGATCTTTGAATGCTGCTCACCTCCACAGACAGGCAAAGCACACGAAGGAGATGAGGCAGCAGCACCCACATGGTGGCACCCACCAGAAAGCCATCACCAAGATACAGCAGTAGAAAACCTCTGTGGAGGATCACAAAGCCAGAAGTACCAGAAATACTTTAGTAGGATTGTTGAGAAGGCTAAATCCAGTAGACTGTATTTGCATAGAGGGACAAAACACCAGAACATTTAAGTTAAAGAGAACAATTAACTGATTGACTCGACAGAGCAACTCAGGGAAATGAAGGTGACCACACACTGGGGTTTGCCTGTCCATTGCAGGTCCTGACAACTTGCAGACACAGATGCTCTATGGCACCCATAAAAAAATAACGCTGGGAACCTCCTATTCTAAATGCTGCTTTTACAGGGTGGACACTGAACTCCCTGCAGAATTGCCTTCTGACATGATCCCTTACATTTCTTTGTGCACTGTTGCCATATGTTCTACCGTGAACTCGCCACCGGCTGCCACGAGAGAAGAGCTCCCAAGAGGAGATATAAGGACTCCCTGAAACAATACCTCAGCCTAGGCCATATTGACCACCATCAGTGGTCCACCCTGGCCTCCAGTCGGGAGATTTGGAGACACACCATACATAACGCTGCTCTCTCCTTTGAGAGCACGCGTAGAATCAGTCTCGAGGAGAAAAGACAGCGCAGAAAGAACCGTGCCGCACCTATACCACCCAAGGAGACCTTCCGGTGTGCTCTTTGCAACCGGGCTTGCCTATCCCACGTTGGCCTTTTCAGCCATCAGCGCGCTTGCAGTAAGCGTGGGTAAAGCCCTTCCCAAATCTTCGTCCACGAAGCCAAGCCATGATGATGGTGATGATGACCTGGTTCTGTCCTCTGCAATGGGTAACTAAGCACCTACAGCGTATAAAATATATCTAACTGAAAAACTGGGAAGCTTTCCCGTCATTATTGGAAAGTGCCATGAGATTTCCCTAGAAGGGTGTGGTAGAAGTGCAAAGACGGATAAGCTGTTATGTTAAAACCTGACCATGTGCTGGTTCCTCCCACCTTGAAGTCAGTGGCAGAACTGCTTTAGAGGAGCAAGACTCCTTGAACTGGGAAACAAGAGGCAGCCTGGAGGCAGAAGAGGCTTACAGGGAATGGTTTCTGCTGCTCTCCTTGAGCACAGAGCTGTTCTGACAGACTGGAGACCTGTCTGCCACTCTACCCCATTAAGCAAGAAATGAATGCTTTTAAAGTTGTTAAATGAACGAGCTGGATCTTACAGCACTTGCTCCTCTGAGTACTGCCATTAACTTTAAGAAAATAATCACTCTATTAAGTGCTATGGAGTAGAGTCCTTAAATTGTTAAATTCTAATATTTGACAGTTTTTCCTCAGTAGAAAAATAATATTGACATAATTAAAAGAATGTGAACATTTAATCAGTTGAAGAATGCTACTTAACTTTGGAGCGATACGTAAAACTAGAAGCAGCACAGAGGGCTTAAGTCTGTGTCATGTTTGTAGGTTATTTTTGAACTTCATGAAAAACACAGTTTAGCAGTTTATATCCTGACCATTCAACTGTATTCTGGGATTCTGAATTCAAAACCATGCTAACCATGAAAACACAACATTTAAAAATACACTGTCCACTTGGCTTCTTCACCCTGCTTCAGAGTCTCCCAAGTTTGTTTTGGACAAACTGAGAACTTTGTTGTGGAATGACCGTTTGAATTGGGGTTTCTTAAAATACATGTGGAGCCTGGTAGCTGCTGTGGGGTGTACACAGTGGTGGAGCTGTACTATTTTAAAATCATCTGGCTATTTCACTTCATGTAAGAATATCTGTCAACTTAGTTATGAGGAATGAGACGGGTTGATTAAAACAAGTCACAAAACCAATAAGCCAAGAAATAAAATGAAGAGCATGTGCTGTAGGGCTGTTTTAATTATAATGTATGGGTGATCTGTGGAAACCGGATGGCAGCTGCGTTGTAGCTAAGTTTTAAGCCCCTCTTAGCAGTACCGAAGTCCTGTTACTCAGAGGTGGGTTTTCTTACCTGAAAAGCTAACAGGACCTTTGGAAATAGTGTTTAGAAGCTACCTTGTTGCTACGACTGACCATAGTGTAATTACTTAGATAGGCAGAGACTAAAAAAGGCAGTTATGTATGCTAATCATCTAGTCATTAGATACTAGACTACATTACATCAGAGAAATGTCTACAAAATCTTTAATCAAGAAGGGAAGGGATCAAAGACGTCAAGTGAACAGCCACGAGAACCCTCAGAGAGGACAGGGAAGAAAAGAGATAATGGTGACTTACTTCATTGCCTTGGTGATCTTACTAGGTCAAAAAACCAGTATTGTATATACTGTTGTATGCTAGAAGTATGTCTACTAAGTTAATTTAGCATATAACCTGGCTTTAAACAATAGATATCAGGCAGCCACATTAATTCAGTTAAAACTACTTAAATTTCACAATTTGCTTTATTCTTATTAGCCTAGTTACAGATAGCAAGAGTTAGCATAATTAATTCTAGTCCTATTAGAAGGGGGTTTAAATCTCTGCTGTAAGAGTTCAAAACAGTCTCTAGCCACCAGAAATCAGGATGAGGTGCAGTAAGGAAAGGAGACAACAAATCTGTCCCATCAGTTTTTACAATTTCATCCACTCCTGCCAGAGACAGGGTCGTCAGCTGGATGGCAGCTCCTATGTTCCCAGTTCAACAAAGTTTACTTAAATGTCTGTGATGCTTTTTATGCAACTGAAATATGGTAATTTAGTTAACCCTTTGTCATTGAGTAAAACGGGTTCACACATAGGAACATCACCACTTCAAAATATCCAGTCATTAAACTCTAACAAAGATTTGTTACCAAAACTCACTGGAAACAGCCAGAAAATGAATTTTTAAGAATGCATCCACTAACAGTGCATTTAATTTTCTGTCTGTAATTGGCACAGTAGTTGAAGTCTGGCTCTGTGGCTTATAAACATCACTAAAACTGCCCATGCGAAAATTGTATTTGCATCTGTTTGCAAACTTTATTAGTATGTGAATTCTCAGAATATTATATGAATGCTGTAACTTCTGCTTTCCAGTTTGCATAAATCAAAGATATAATATCCAGGACAAGTTATATAAAAATGGGAAATAATTCCTTAGAAAGAGAATGGAGAACTTGAAGGAGTTACAGCTTGGTGCTCTTGGCTGTAGCTTGTTGGCATATGAAGGTTGTGAGGATTGTTCCCTTGATGTTTGTTATTTTAAAGCAATTGTAAGAGGTAGTTGGAATAGATACCCACCTCAGTACGGGCTTGTGGGGCACTCTGCCAGATAGCCAGGGTAACTGTTACACCAGTATGGCTCCTCAGCATCCCCAGCTAAAGAATGTGCAAAGGCAATTCAGCTGTCATTAAAATGAGGAAAAACTCACTTCTGCTCAAACAGAGTAAGGGAAAATGTGATTACCTCCGCTACTAGAAGAGGACCTCTCTGTAGCAGAGAAATCAGTCATTGATCCAACAATGAGATGCAGCTTGTCAGTTGATGCTCTCAAGGCAGCACACCTTGAGGTGAACTTTGCAGGGTCTCTCACAAACTCACCTCAGGTTGTTTGAGAGTTAGAAGCTGGAGGAGCTCTAAACAGGAGAAGAGTTCTGCTTGATGGAAAAACACAGACCAGGATGCCAGCTGCTGTTTGGTTGGCATCTGTTTACTTCAAGTTCTCACTTTTGGAAACTAAATTAAATGCTTTCTCATCACTGTCATGGAGAGGTATCTCAGGCTTTTAGCATCACGATAAGACTCATCCTATAGTGCATATTTTCCCTAGGACTAATGGAACTACACATTCTAGGGTCGAAATTAGCTCTTTGCATGTGTCCTGTTGGCTTTAGCAGAACCACTGGTGTGCACAGAATGTGAACAGAGCTCATACGGTGATTTCTAAAATACAAAATGCTAATTACAGTATGCTT
>NW_010427511.1:32805-42038 GCF_000710305.1 Buceros rhinoceros silvestris | reverse complement strand
CGGGGCTCAGCCCGGCATCGCCTGCAGCGATACTTTTTTATCGCAGCGTCCCTGCAACGTAGCAATGCTGCTCTGTCTTCCTTTCAGTCTGGGTGGCTCATGGAATTTGGAAATCCGCTGCAGCTGGGTTTAAAAGCGTGTGCTCTATCTGCTAGACCATGTTTTTGTCTCCCAAAGGTGGAGAACCTGAGGCACGGAGATGCAGAACAGCCCCACTCCCCAGGAGCACATAGTACCCAAAGCAGGAGCCGACCCCAGAGCCCTTCTGGCTGTATCAGGGGGAGAAGGGAACAGTTTCTGAAGTGCCCCCGTCTCTTCTAGCAGCACAGAGCATCTGCAAGTGCCCCAGAGTCCTGTAGTACGAAACAACAGGGATGACATCTATAACAGTGTTTGTGTAAGGCCGGGCAGGGGACCTCAATAAACAACCCCCAAAACTCAATGTTTTGGGGAAAAATCCATGTTTGAGTGACCCAAACCATTCATGGGGATGGTCTTGTGGCTGGCGGGCTCAGCTCAGAGCATTCCCCTCACCCAGCACAAACCTAGGGAGCTGCAGATTTGGCTTTTAGGGCAGCAGTTTGTAGGCAGCGGGTGGAGAGCTGGGATCTGGGGGAGACAAGATTGTTTTGCAGCTGTTTGTTTGTGCTTTAATTCTTCCCTAATAAGCTAAAGCGCTTCTGTTCACAGCCTGTGTCGTGTGGTGTGTTCCTCTGACAGCGCATTCATCTTGCACGCCTTTGAGCAGCGTCTTCGCAGCCAGCCTGCCACATCCCTGAACCTGTGCCCCAGGCAAGGGCACATCTTCCAGGCTAGAAACGAGTCCCTGGGAGTCTCCAGACCAGAGAAAAGATCTGTAGGAATAAACCAAAAGAATTCCTAATGCTAGGACAGCAGCGGTGGAAGCTTTCAGAAGTCAGTCTGCAATTTTGTGCCCCGAAGATTGCAAAAAATAATATATTTTAGTTCTGGTGTTGGGATGGGTAGAAACCAGGTGTCAGGAGTGCTGTGGTCTGTTAAATGACTTCATCTCGAATTCAGCCCACTCCACTGGGTAATTCACAGCCCTTTCTGATTGTTCTCTAATAGAATGTACGTGATGTCTTTTAGGTGCTATTAATATTGAGTGAAACTAAGTGCTTCCTGCACAGAAATAATTCCCGTAGGATGCAGCTTGCCAGGGGGTTCTGTGACAAGAGCTGCGTTTCGTTCAGGTGATCCCGATAGGGAAGAGAAGCTTAGAAATGGTCTGCTGTGAGCTGCACTTCTTCAAACACCAGTTTGATCACACACCTGGTTGTGCTGGCATCTTCCCGAGCTCCTGCCCTTGTGTTAAACCTGGCAGGGGTTTCTGGCCCCCAAGGTGGTGGCTGAAACACCCTCCTTGCGGAGGGTTGCAGAGTGATGTGCAGTGCAGCTGTAACAGTCCTTTGGAGATTTTAAAATTAAGCAAGTGTTAGTTTGTCCTTGTGTCCTGCATTTGAGGGGTGGGATTGAAGAGTAGATGGATTCAGCGATGCTAAGGGCTGTTTCTGGAGGATTTTCCTCGAGTTAAGGCACAGATACCTCAAAGTGGAGTTTTGGACACTGTGCTGGGTGACAGAGCTGCAGGGACCAGAGGTGGTGGTGTCCAGGGTGGATTGACCCCGTGTTCTCTGCTTCCCCTTGAATGCCAGAGCCTGGGGCTCAGTCTCAGTGTCAGTGTCAACAGCTCAGCAGTGCCTCTGGCTATGGTTTGGACCTCGCTGTGTCCTCACATCATTACTGGTGTCTGTTGCTCTGCTCTGCAGTGCATCAATGGAGGGAGAAATGAGGGTAAACAGGCTTGTACCAGGTCTTGGAATTTCTGTGTACCCTGTACACAGGATCACATACAGAGAGGACAGAAGGTGAGCAGAGAGGCTTTCTTAGTACCAGCCCATGGCTGTGTAGCTCCATCTCCCCAGTGCTGTCTGCCTGCTCTACATGAGTAGATGCGGTGAACTGTATCTGTCAGAAGCTCTTTGACTGAAGCACTGTTTCTGTCTGGGGTGATGGTTTCACTCTCCATCTGTCTGAGGAGGAGCACGTTCCAGTGCTGCGCTTCCATCTTGACTGTCCTGCAGCAAGAAACTGTCCGTCTCGGGCAGCGTTGTTATTCATAATATGCAGAACGTGGTGTTGTGAGAGTTGTCAAAGCTTCTTCTTCAGGGCATAAGACGATTGCAGAGATCAGGAAGGCTCATCCACTGCTGGCCTGGGCTGCTCCCAGGCCCATCGCTCTCTCCGGGGTGAGCATGACAAATTTGCTTACGGAACCAGAAATCAGCTCTCTGTCTGTCAGGGTGCTCGGAGATGGCCAGCTGTGAACACAGTGAGGGAGGTGGAGCAGTGGGTAAATACACAGTCTTGACTTCTTTGTGCAGTTTCCGAAGACCGAAGACACAGCACTCACTGCGTTTGCTTTACAAGCTGTGGTAGCTCAGTCGCCCTCTTTGCATGTCTGGCCATGCAGGAGAAACCCCACTGCTGCTGGTACTCCTCTCTGGGAGGGGAGGGGGACAGGTGGGGCAGGAGCAGTTTCTGCCTTCCGGCATCTCTCTGAGCCGTGACGTACCAGAAGTGGGATCACGGCACCAGTTGAAGACTGCCATGGCGCTGGGCAAAGATGACAGACCTAATGAGCTGCCGGCTGAAGGCTGACCTGTGAGCAGGGCGATGGGCTTTGTTTTAGTGTAAATTAGATAAAAAGTGGAATTCTGACTTAAATGACAAGATTACCTAAGCACTCCAAATCAATTCACTTAATGACCAGCTTCTTAACCTTTGTGAGGAGCGGAGTTCTATGCCTTGTCTGCTTTGCACTCGCTCTTTCATCCAAATCCAAATTAAATTACTGCATTACAATTACAGCTCTATCATTCCAGCATTGAGAGTGCACTTCAGCAAAAGATCACTGTAATTTGAATTATGGCCTAAGTGAAGAAGTTTGTATTGTCTGATGTATTTTTAGAGCTCGCTTGGCCGTCCTCTGCCTCGTTGTATAGTATGTGGTTGATATTGTGGCAGCTGTGTTGAAAGTTGGTATTGATGAGCTGTAATATTTTGTCCAGAGCAGTTAAAATTGAGCATCTTGTGAGTTTAGCCCATCACAATGTTACACAGGGAGATATATCACCCCCACCCTTTACTTTTGTTGCTTTGCAGTAGGTTTTCATGTCATTTAAATCATTTAGGGAGGGAGGGGACAAGAGAAAGTATAAAGTATCAGGACTGATGGATCACTCCTGATTGAGGAATTGGCTTAACGAGCGGCACCAGCCTCAAAAGAGCTGCACTGACCCTACCACTCACCCTGCTGTTCTTTCTGTTCATGCTGACAGCTGGGCAAATCCGCGTGAGCTTGATCAGAGTCACCAAAAGTGACTAGTTTGGGTGCCTCGGTCTTGGGGAGCCAATTCTTTCCTCTTGGTGTAAATCTGTGGTAGCTTTGGCAGCCACCATGGGCTCTCTGAGCGGGCAGCGCACTGGGGAGCCAATTCTTTCCTCTTGGTGTAAATCTGTGGTAGCTTTGGCAGCCACCACGGGCTCTCTGAGCGGGCAGAGCATTTCCGCCCTTTCAAACCTCCCGGCTCCTGCTCTAACAGTGTCAAGAGGGTGTTGAAAAATTAAGTGGAGATTAAATTTGGTTTTATGTTCTGTTCATTCGGGCTCTTGTGAATGCAAACAAGGTGTTATCTTCCGAGACCGTAATATTTCATACAAGGTACAAAGGGCTCCAGCTGCTTGTGCTCAGGGTGCTTGTATTGCTGAAAGACGGCAGGAGAGACAAGCCCTGAGCCTTGGGAGCACACTGAGAGCAATTTTAGGCAGCTTGTAAGAAAGCAAATCTCATTTCACTGTTTCTTGTGATGCCCAATTAATTGATTATTGTTATCTGAGACTGCTCGTTTGCTGTGGTTGGTAATCGCCTCCATACTGTACGGAAACAGCTAATGGGAATGAATGCAACTCGGTTTCTTGGGTTGGTTTTTAACCCTTCTAAGCACCTGGGGTTGTGGTCCATCACAGAGTCATGGTTGGGATGAAGGAGGAGCGAAAGCAATACATCAGTTCCCTGTTCCTGTGAGGGTACCAGGCTTGTTCCTTGAAACACCTGCCACCTTGTCTCGGTTCTTCAGAAGTTGCTGACTGATCCAGAGGCTTGAAACCTCTCCCGTTCCCAAGGGATCTCACGGAGCTGAAGCACAGAAGAGAAGCATGTGACTAGCATCTACCCCAGCAGTTAGAGCGATAACCTATTCCTTGGTCTCTGGGTCTGCTTAGAAACCAAAAAAACCCAAGAATTGCACACAAATGCCTGTGCAATACCACAGGCTCTGCTCTGCTTCTGTCCTGCAGACAGTTTCCATTTTAGTGTCTGCAGCCAGCTGAGCTCGCAGGGAGAGGCTAAAGTCACCGTATCACCCTCGGGGAGGGGAAAAGGTCTCTCTTGAGCTTGGAGGCATCTGCATTTTAAATGGGTTTTAAAGCTCCCTAAAGGGAAGGGCTCTTGGCAGTGGCAGAGTGTAGATCTGGCAAGCGATGTTCTTGGGTTCACAGGCAGATCTCATGATGCAGTGGAGCTGGCTGGACCTCACCTCATGCTGAGGGCCCGAGACCTGATGCCCCGTCGTCACTGTGAGCTCATCTGAGCTGATCAAATCAATGTTGTGTCCAGCTTGGGGCCATACAGTGAGCATCTGCGGGAACCCGGGTTTAGCTGTTGCGCCAGAGGTAGGAGTCAGTTATATGTGCTGCTCTGCCACTGATTTCCCTCAGTGGACAGGTTATTTAGTCATCTGTTTCCCTTCATTACACCAGCAAATCACAATCAGCCCTAATGAAATCAGATGGCATTATACTGATGTGAAAGATTAGAATGAGGTCCTTAATCTCTCCTCTCATTGTGATGCAGGGCTGATAGTGCTTGGCACCGGTATTGGCTTGTTCATCAGGGTTAGTATTGTTAGGGCATCCTTGAGTTCTTGGAGCATAAACGTTATTTAGTGGGCTCCTTGTAAATAAACAGTTTTGCCTCAGTAGAGAAATTGCTGAGATAACCTGCGAGATAAAAGCCTCTTTCCTCTCGATGTCCATTAGAAGAAAGCAAAGGCGTCACTGCACGACATAGCTGGTGAGGTAAAATATCTTTTACTTGGTTCCTCTGTCCTCAGGGAAGACGATGGATTTTCTTGACACCTTCCTCACTGCCACGTCTGCTCAGAGAATTATTTGGCTCTAAATCCCCTCGCCTAAACTGACAATGCATCTGCTAAGATGATTTGGCTTAGTTTCTTCTGACTGGATGCTCCGTGACTTCTCCCTGTCACGGACCACCAAGTGCTTGGTAAACAGAGGTGAAGCAGGGATGTGGGCAGCCTGGAGGAGCTCTGCTCCTGGCAGCATCTTGCTGCTCGGCTGTACTCGAGCCCCTCGGGGTGGGATGGGCTGGCTGGGAAGGCTAGAGGGGCCTCTGCTTTGTGCAGGCACTGCCTGGGTGTTCTTTGCTTTGGCAAGGATCCTGCTCCTTTCCCCCCATTGGTTCTTTCCAAGTTAGCTTTTCCACCATGTCACTAACCATATTTAGACAATATGGGTTTGCCGGTGGGTCTCATGCCATTTTTCAGCATTGTTTGGTGTGGAGTGGAAAGAGAAGACAAGAGGAAGCAGAGGGAATGCTTTGGGCTAGGTTCCTCTCATGCACATCTCCACCCCAGAGAGCAACCGAGCAGCTTTGCATTGGAATGAAGCTGTATGGGGTTTCCCACTGTGTTTACGGTTGTCCAGGACTTGCCTGAGGGATATGCTGAGCAGTGGCCAGTTTTGGAGGGTGGGAGGTGGCCGAGCTGTTGACTTGAGGCAGGACTGGGGGTGTCAGCTGCTGGCAGGCTTATGGAGAAGGCCCTGGAGCAAAGATTTTGTTCGACCTTTCCAGGTGAAAAGGACAGGGACTTTCTGATGCCTTGGGGCTAAATGCGTGCAATCACCATAATTATGAATCAATTTGCATGTATTTGCATAAATGCCAAGAAAGCCAAACTGCTGCTACCTTTGCCTTGGCGGAGGGCAAGTGGGTGGACTGTGCCCCCTGCAATTCCTGTTTGGCTCCCTGACAGGGAGTCATTTTCCCCTCCATCCCCTGTGCTGTGTTCCCCCCTGCCTCCGTCTCTGGTTCCTCTCTCCCAGCAATCCATCTGGAGTGCCACCGCTTCCCCCATCCCTCCTGTTATCTCTTGCTCTCTCCACCTGCCTCTGCAACACCTCTTTCTCATACCAGCTTTCTTCATTCCTGCCTGCCCCAGCCACATGTCCTCACAGAATCACAGACTGGTTTGGGCTGAAGGGACCTTCAGAGCTCCTCCAGTCCAATCCCCTGCAGGGAGCAGGGACATCTGCACCCAGAGCATGGTGCTCAGAGCCCCAAGGGCCAACCTGAGCTGGAATGGTGCCAGGGATGGGGCTTTTCTTGTCTCTCTGGGCAACCTGGGCCAGGATCTCACCACTCTCAGCATAAAAAAAATTTCTTCCTTCTCTATAGTCTAAATCTCCCTCTTTCAGCTTAACCCATCACCCCTCATCCTGCCGCAACAGCCCCTGCTGAAAAGCCCCTCCCCAGCTTTCTTACAGCTCCCTTTAAGCACTGATGGGCTGCACTAAGGTCTCCCCACAGCCTTCTCTGCTCCAGGCTGAACCCTCCCAGCTCTCTCCCCTCTCCTCCCAGCAGAGGGGTTCCAGCCCTTGGGTCATTTTGGTGGCCTCTAGCCCTGCTCCAAGAGGTCCATGTTTTCCCTGTGCAGGGACAAGCTGTTCACCTGCATCAATGCAGAGGAGTCTCGTAGTTCCTCTGCACAGAAACCATTCCCTGCTCCTTGTCAGGCAAGATGGGGAGGGGATACGCTTCATCCAAAGCACCTTACTTGCAGCTACAGGCTGCAGTCTGGGGCAGGGACAACCTTTCCCTCTGCACTTGTACAGCACCTGGTAAACTTAGCTTTAACCAAAGTGTGCCGTGGGAGCTGTGATGGCCTTACGGTTGTTTTGCCTGCAGAGGGTCCCTGGAGCACACCTTTGGGGCATGCCAAGGGCTAGGGCCTCTGCCTGCTGTCTTCTGCTCTGTCCTCACCACCGGCAGAGGAACCGTTTCACTGGCACAGCGCCATCCGTGTCCCTGTCAAGGGTCTCACCATCCTGCCCCTGCAGCCTCTCTTCCTCAGCAGACACAGGGACCCTTGTCATTCCCCTTGGCACTGGGATGGTTTTGCTCGGTCCAGCCGAGCCCATGAGTTTAAAACTGCCTGAGTCTGCCTGGGTCCATCAGGACCCCCCCCAAAACAGTGCAGGAAACAGCGGTTGGACAAAATCCTGTGATTTGTTCCCTCCCTGGTGCTGGAGCAGGCTCCAAGAGCTCCCTCTGCCTCCCTCCTGTGGCACCTCTGCATTTCTTTCACTTTTGCAGCTTGTTTCCAAGTCTGTGCTTTGCTTTTTGGGGGACTTGATGCCAAATTGCATGGTGCTTCTGTGGTGAATGACCTCCGCAGTGACCTCAGCGGCTCACAAATGGAGCGAGTGCTGGGATGCCCATTATCGGAGCAGCCCCAGAAGCCGAACAGCTCCGGCGAGTCTATTATTGCCAGAAGAAAGCAGCTCATGTCTGCAGCAAAGGTTATGGTTAATTCTGCTTGTCTCAAACTGTGATCTACCCCTAACAGAGCGCACTGGAACGGATTGCTCGTTTCATTAGTGGCGAAGGTGAGCGAGTGGGCTGTATCCGTATGAGACACTTATTTTATTCCGGCTGCCAGATGAACACCGGTGATTAATTGCCATTGATTTCTGACATCTGTCTTCCTACTGGGGGCATTTTTGAAGGCCTGGAAGATGCTTTTACGCAGCCTTCAACCTTTTGGAGCCCTCGAGAAGTGGGAAGAATAAGGGGAAAATTCTGAAGGCGAGAGAGGAAAAGTCTTTGGTAATGGGAGACGTGCCGGGCGGGAGCAGCCTGGCCCAGGTGGGTGTCACGAAAGTGGCAGCTCTGAGTCTTGGGCTTAGGAAAGAACATGCTGCATCGTGTGTTACTTTTTGGCTTTTTTAAAAGGTAATAACTGTGGGTACACAAGATGTGTGTTTCCTCTTTTTTAGCAATCTATTTTGCTCTCAGAGGACTTGATAGATAATTAAATAGAATGTTGTTAGGGGATCAGTGGCCTTATGGAATCAATCTGCCCTTCTCTCTGGCACTTGCTGCTTCTAATAACATTTCTAGGCAATTGGTGACTTGCCGTGCTAACTGTTCTGGCACCGATGCCCAGATTCAACTAAATGATTTCCCTAAGCCTGACTTCTCCCAGATGTGCTTGTGTGTCCTGGTGCCGGTGTTAAACTGCTCATACCACCAGCTTCAAACGCATTAGAGATGGGGCAGAGCCAAGGAGCTGAACATTGTCTGAATCTGGAGTGAAACACAGCAGCACGGGACTGCACAGAGCAAATCCCTGCAATGGCTTGAGAAAGGAGATGGAGACACAGTCTGCGCCATCTGATTCTGCAGAGGGCAGTAAGGGAGGGGAATTATTTCATTTAATTGTCCACTGCAGATGGGTTCTGTTCAGTGTGCCATCAAATGATGCTTTCCCAGAGAGCTTGCAGTGTGAATTATGCTCTTACCATTGTGCTGGCATCTCTGCAGTCATTGGCACTAGACAACTTGTGTGTCCGTGAGGAAGAAGTTCTCCCTTAGAGATTCCCATCCAGAGCCCACCCCTCCTTGCCATGGGCTCCACACTTTTTATGTTAGATGAGAACTCTGGCCTGAAAAGCTTCTCCTTCTGTCCCAGAGGGATGGGGTGACCTGCTTCATGGCAAGTGTGATGTCGTGTGGGCAGGTGCTGGCCCTCTTGCTTGCTGTTGCTGCTTTCTAAGTAGGGCTGACAACAGAATGGAGGTCAGAGGACTTGTGCCAGCTCGCTGGGACCATGGCACCTCACTGGGACTGGGGACGGGCAGTGTGTTAAATGTTGGGGCAGAGCACAGGGACCAGCAGCCTGAAAGGTACGGTGGTGGAAACCTGTCATAACCTCCCCCTGCACCAAGGGTGTTTGCAGCTGGCCAAAATCCCGTGCTCAGACAGGCGTTGGGACTCCCTGCACCTGCATTCTGGCAGGCCAGGGTGGATGCACACTGTGGAGAAGCCAGTGTGATAGGGCTGGAAAATA
>NW_010427511.1:31603-32678 GCF_000710305.1 Buceros rhinoceros silvestris | reverse complement strand
TGATTGCTTGATGTTCAGAGAGGTCAGCTGGAAAATGGGTCTTACCCTCTGCCGTCGCTATGGTCCCTGCTGGCCAAACTGTCTGTGCGATGGTGGGAGGGACGTGCTGGAGAAGCGGCCTGTGTGCTCCCTGGCCTGTCAGTCATTAGCTCCCCTGACCCCCAGGCTGTCAGTCAGCACCCCTCAGAGCCCTGACAAATGAAATCAAGGGGAGAAGAACGCTGCTTGCTGGGTGAGGATGAGGATTCTTAGGGATGGATCTGCCCGCCCCCGTCCTGGGGCTCCCAGCTGGCTCCCCATCATGGCAGAGGGAAGTGGAGCCCATGGCAACGGTCCTGGCCGTGCAGAGCTCCAGCCAGGGGCTGTACCTGGGCTCTGTCCCTTGGCGCAAAGCCTACCCCAAGCACTTTCTCTTACTAGAGGCAAAACTTTGCCTCCATTCTCATGCTCAAGCTGTTGCCTGGCATGCTGCACTGGAGATGCACTCCGCAGCCTCTGCCTTACCCAGGGCTGGCCTTGCTTCGATGGTGAGGAGGGTGGTAAGGTCCTGGCCTGCACCTCATTACCTCAGGAGCAGGCAAAAACGGTCCCATTAAATCTGCCCTCTGTCCCAGTGCTGCAGCAACAAAAATCATCAGAACCAAGAGGGGTGTTAAGAAATTTACGATGAGTGCTCCACTGTGATGGTCGCTTGGCTTCCTCCTGGGAGCTGGTGTTGGGCATCCTTCGGAGGGACGCTTGTCCCACAGTGCTTCAGGACAACCTGGAGAACAGGTGCCAGGAGAGAGTCATTCCGTGTGCTGCGACCTTTCCAAAGGGGCTGGATAATCACTCTCGGTGGATGAGAAAATTACCCGCTAACTTCTTCGGGGTGTCAAATCAACTCTGAAAGCTGCTGAGAGCCTGATGGAGATGTCTAGTAGCAGAGCTAAAGGGGTGAAATGGGGTGGAGCTGGGGAGGAGCAGCTGGGCACACCTTTCTCTCATGCCCCAAGCTTGGTGAGGAAGTCCTCTGTGCCCGGGTGGGAGTTCAGGGAGAACTATCTTGGAGGGAACTCGCTGTTGGGGTTGCCTC
>NW_010427511.1:27111-31499 GCF_000710305.1 Buceros rhinoceros silvestris | reverse complement strand
TTCCAAAAGTGGATGATTTGTTGGCGTCGATATGGGGAAACTGAGCTCTGAGCAAGGGGAAGCTGGTTGCTATGGCAGGATTTGTAATGGCTGGAAGTTGTCTGGCTCCTGCCGTGCCAAAGCACCAGAATGGCAAACAGAAAAGAAAGGTGGAGGCTGTTGGCTCCACTGGAATGGCCACTGTGCTGGGGATCCCAGTGGTGACTTTTAGGGCTCTGGGAGCTGGGTGCAGAGGGGTTAAGACCCACAGATCAGTGTGGGGTTGACTTGAGTGTTGGCTGGGAGCAAGCCTCGATGGAATGGGTGAGGCAAAGGCTGTGCAATGCAGAGATGGTCCCTCTCCAGGGGCTGCTGACCCAGCGTGTCCCCAAGAGACCACCGCACCACCTCGAGGGAATGGCCACCTCCCAACAGGTCCTGCTCCAGAGGTCTCCTCTACCACTGGGACCATTGTTCTTCCTCTTTCCCCCAACCCTAACAGGCTTCCTCTCCCCAGGTTCCTGGAGGGACACTGATGAACCAGAAGATGAACGGAGCACCAGCCTTGGTACATTCAGAACAAAACCAGCGGGGGAAGTGCAGTGTTTCTTCCCGTGCAGGGAGATGGACAGTGCTCTGCTCACCTGGAGCTCACTGAAGCGGCTGGTGGTGATTTCTGTCCCCATTCTGTCTGGATGTGCCATGGAAGCTTCTCCCATTTGGCTGCCCTGATGCCTCGGCGCTTTGCAGCTCTGCGTGCCAAGTGCTTTGTTGATGTCTAGTTCAGTATCTGGATGTACAAAGGCTTTATAGGTCCATGCCAGATCTCATTCCCATTGTTGCACCTCGTTAGGGAGTGCTGATACCCGAGGGAAAACCTTTCTCATCTCCTCTTATAGCCATGGCAGCTTTAGTTTCAATAGCTGGTGGCTCTCTGGTGAACAGAAAGCTTCCTGGAAGCTTGAACATTTGAACAAAACTGACTTTAGTGGTCACCAGGTTGGGGAATCGGTTTGCACTGACCATTCTTTGATTTTTGACAAGACTCTGGTGGCCAGAAGGAGGACAGGGCTGGTGCTGAGCAAGCTTCATGCTCTGTAACCTGCAGCTCCTGTGCTAGTCCCTTCCTGGGACAGGAGCTCTGCTTTGGCTTACTGGAGCAGATGTGCTTCTGGTGGAGGTTAAAAGCAGAGATTCCCTGGGCTGATTGTGCTTGTGGTTGAAGAAGTATTCACTCCCTGAGCCGGTAGAACCCTAGGCTTATCCTAAATGGACAAAAATAAAAAATATATTAAAATTGATGCAAGTTTATGAGTCGAAAATCTCTGCTTATGAGTAAATGTGGATTACAAATAAATTCAGCTTACAACTGGGCTTCACTGGCTGAATTTCAAACCTGTGCTTAGGCAGAGGCTTAAATACTTGCTGATTTAAGCACATGCCTGAAGGCCATGTTGAGTCAGGGCTGTGGGAGACCAGGTTCTAGCAGCAAAAATCAGCAGTTTAACTCTCTTAAATGGTCCTGTGGGGTTGCTGTGTCCAGTTGAACAGCTTCTGCTGTTTACCTAGGTGTGTATGTCATCTGAGTGGTTCCTGCCTTACTTGTGCCCTGTCTGCTGGCTCTTTCTCCCTTGTGCTCCTTGGAGCGCACCCCAGCACTTCGAGCGTGCTCAGCACCTCACACAAGGGCAGGGAACGGGAATCCCCAGCTACTGAGAGCAAAATCAGAGGTTTACCGTTGCTGAGCCACGTGGAAAGTCCCTCTCTGCCTCGCAGCAGGAAGGCAAGTCCTTTGTGGGTGTTGCTGTCTCCCCTACCTGTGATCTCCCAAAGGTACAGGTCACGCACCGGTGTTGGTGGCCAGCAGAGCTGGGTCCTGCAGGGCTCCCATGGGCTGCCAGCACATTCCTGCACCATCTCTTCCGCATCTGTTAGCAGTGGGGATGTGCTGGGGAGAAACACCTTGCTGTGTCTGAAACTGCCTCACCTGTGGTACGCAAGAGCTCTTAGGAAATGTAGAAAGAACTTCAGAGAGTGTCACCAGTCTGCCAGCTGCAGCTCTGCCAGCAGCTGGGAGAGGCTGTCACAAGCCACATCCCGATGGGCACCACCAGCTCCTGTTCACTCCCTCCTCTCGTGTCTCCTCTTGCACTGAGGCTGCTGGGAGTGCTGGCCCAGCCTGCTGCCTCCAGCCAGGCGGCTGCTCTCCTCGCCTCCCACTCTCTGCTGTCACCTTCATGCATAAAACATCTCCCTAACGACTGAGATCCCATCTCCTGGTGGCCTTGTCAAGGGAGCTGCAGGGGGACATAAAAAGTCCCTTGTAAATCTCTGGCCTCTCATCCCTGGAAACTTTATTGAGCCTCTAGAGAGCAGCGCTGCTGCTGTTGCTGCTCTTTCGGGGGATGACATTTAGCTGAGGCAGGACAGGAGCAGCCAGCACTCTGCCTACTGCCAGCCTTCAGCCACCACCACTGCCCTGTCCTGTGAGTGCTCGCTGGTGCCTGGTGTGGACCCAGGGGCCCTACCTGTGCATCTTCTCTTGCGCCTGGTGTGTCTCCTGTGTGGTGGAAACCCCGGAGGGTTGGTCGCCTCCAGTCCCCTGCCAGCATGAATGTTCTGAGGAGGGGGGATCTGGCATCCCTGCATCAGTCCCAAAGAGACCCGCATGGGAATGGGGTGGCATTGAATGAGGGGAGAGAGCAGCTTGTGGAGGGCCCTGTGTGCGCTCCTGGCATGGCCTTAGCACTGAGTTTTCACTTTGCTCCTTCCTTACGTTAAAGTGACATTCATCAGTTTGGTTTGAGGTGTGGTGTGGACATTACAGGTGAGGGGTGACCAGGATCAGTGTGAACAGAGAGAACGGCTCTTCTGTTTAGAGGGGAAGGAGGGTCCATGAGGATAATGTGGTGTTTCTGTGGCAGAGGGAGGACTGTACTCCTGTACAGCTGGACAAATCACACTCATCATTTGCCTCTGCTTGATGAGGAGTTGCAGCCTCATTCAGAGATGAGACTTTGTCCATCGGACTGTTGGTGCTGTTTGCTGTCTCAGTACCTCGGTAAGTGAACGACGTTACAGGCTAAAAGCCGTTTTCATAGGGGTGGCTCTAGGTTGAATGAATGGAGAATGTTTGGGGAGGGTGGTTCTGCCCCATCTCAGAGGAGTCGCTGGTAGCTCTAGGGTAGGTGGAGAAACATCCTCGCCACCCCCAACCCACCTGAGCTCCACCACCCTCATAGCACCTCTGGAAGGGGCTTTGGCTTGGGAAGCTGAGCTGTGCCCTGAACGTGGATGGGCTCCTACACCAGAGTGCCCATTTGAGAGTGATACCCTGGAGTGGACAGTGGGCTTGGAAACAGCTCCATTGTCCCCACGAGACTCAGGCCGGTGCCAGCCACAGTGGAGTGTGCTGAGCAGCTCTGCGCCTGCCGGCCAGGCTGGGCTCCACGTGCTCGCAGGGAGAGAAGAGATTGTGACAAGTGATGGGTGTGAGGGGCCAGGGGCTGGAGTTAGCGAGCAGCCCAAGATGCTGAAGTGCTCTGCAGTTCTTCTGATGGGGCTGTTGGTTTCGCAATCCTTGTTTAAGCTCTCCAGGCACGTGGTGACCTTGGGAACCTGTGACAAATTTGCAGCCAAATTGCTATATGCGATGGAGATGCTGGACTGGGAACTGGCGAGCTGGGTTCTCTCTAGCTCTGCCGGGGAGGGACAGGAGTGGTGCCAGATCAGAGCTGGGATCCAGCCAGCCCGGTATTACTCTTCACAAAAGAGCTGCTGGTATTAGTTCTTCCCAGTCACGAGCCTTGCTTGGCAGCTTCTCTGCTCGGTGGGGAGAGGAGACCTTGCAGGAGCAGCTCCTCGAAAGGATGTATGTATGGAAAAAACCCCAAAGCACCTCCTTTCCGAGAGCAGATCCGGAACGCTGATGTTCCTGACGCCTCAGAAGGGATCAGCACTTCCAGCTGTCCCCAGGGAGAGCTCCGATCTGTTAATTTAAGTTTACTCTTAAAGCCTCTGTCAGCTTCTCACAGTGGAAGCTGGAGGAGCAGAGGAGCAATTGCAAATCACCGCATCTGGGTCCTAAGGTCATCTCTGTGCATACTGTATTAAATATATATATATTTAATAATTATGGTACTCATTAATTGACTGCTTGTGCTGGAGAAGGCAGCTGGTGATGAAATGGCGACAGAGGCTGAATTTCTGGGAGCACTGTCAATGTCCCTTGAAGGCATCAGGAGCTTTTCCAATGGCAGAGTCTGGGGCCAAGCTGTGGGGACCAGCAGTGCTGCTCTCCACCAGCACTGATCCTGCTCTGACTCTCCTCCAAAGCTGCAGAAACTGTCCGTCTTGATTTCAGCATGTCACAACCCACCTTGTCTCCCATGCTCTGCTTCACTCTGCTC
>NW_010427511.1:21091-26976 GCF_000710305.1 Buceros rhinoceros silvestris | reverse complement strand
TGATGGGGAGAGGGTATTTCCCCTGTCAGCAGCAGAAGCTTTGCCTTAGTGCTGCTGCAGTTCGGGAGAGAACAGAAAAATCCCGCTTTTTCACTAGCTTTCTGTGTAGCTCAGTCATTCAGCTGAAGGTTGCAGAGTAGCTTGAGATCTTTCACACTCGGAAGAGAACAGCCAGGTCAACCCAGAGTCCTAAGAGTGATCATCCTTCTCTCTCTGTGGACATTAACTCCCTCCTCTCCTTGGCTTGTCTTCCAGGTACTGAAAGGCTGCAAGAAGCTGAACCTGTCTGTGCATTCGGTGGGTCGCATCCCCGGGGGTTATGTCACCAACCACATCTACACCTGGGTGGACCCACAGGGCCGAAGCGTGTCCCCGCCAATGGGCCTGCTGCACCACCAGAACAGCTCCCTCCGCAAGGACAGCGAGAAGAGGAGCCACCTCCAGCTCCTGCAAGAGGGAGATGAGAAAAAGGTGAGCAAGGGGCATCAGCCACAGCCCTGGGGCCTGTCTGCCGATACCTGTTACCGTGTAGGCGCCAGCCCTCTCCATTCCCTGTAGCTTTCCAGTCGTGTGACTCCGGCCTCTGTTGGCAGAGCCTGTCTTGCCTTTAGGAGATGCTGGATCCTGCTTTTCTCCCTTGGGCTGTAGCTGTCCCTGTCTTCTCCAAGGAGTCCTGTGGGACAGGATGGATTGCTTTGTTCCCATTTGACACCAGTAGAACCTGAGCTGGAGAGAAGGCATTGTCCAGATGGAGACTTGCCTGGTGGTGAGGCTCCTGCCAGGAGCAGCGGTCAAACCAGAAGCTGCTTTTAAGGCTTTTCGCAGGCAGGCTGTTGGTTTGGCCGGAGGACCGCTGCCAGCATGGTCACTGAGAGCCTGACATGGACGTTAAGTTCGGGAGGGCTCAAGGGTTTGGAGGCAAGGTCTCAGTGCATTACTGCCCTTCTTCCTGTGTTTCAGATCTTGCCTCAGGCTTTCTGTGAGGCTTTCGTGGGTCTCTCAGCAGTTTTGTCTAAGTGAAAAAACAAAACCAAATTTTTCTCTTCCAAAAATGCTATAAAATAAACCAGATGGTTTTCCTCTTGCATTTGGGGAGAGGCTGGCCGAGCCAGGCAGGGCCTGAGCGGTGCGTGTGTCAAAAGCCCTGGCAAGGAGATGTGGATGCAGAGGAACAGTGCTGAGATGCCCTTGCAGTGAGGCAGACTCTGCTCGTGCTCTCGATAGCGATGCACAGGGCACCTGTTTGTCCTGTATGAGCAGGACATGGTGGTGTCTCACCAGCGCTCCTGAGATACCCCAGTACTGTCATATAGTGAGGAGGGCACTTGCTTCCTGAAGGCACAGAGCTGCTTGGAACCTTGACATCTTCCATCCTGTCCTCCTGAGCTGTCCGCAGCGCTTGGATCGCGTGTCCACAGTGCCCTCAGCTCCTTCTGGAAAGGCTGTAAGGAATCTGTAAGCTGGAGCCTCCCTTCTCAGTCAGAGGGGGTTAAAAAAAAACTAATACAGGATGAATTAGTTTGCTGATGAAATATTCACGTGGGGCACATGGGAGAAAGGCCCTTTATTTTTACTTTAAGGAGAAAAGAAAAGCAGCTGCTGCTGGTTCACAGGTGTCCCCCACGTCTTCCATTCCGTGTCACCTTGATGCCGCGGACAGCGGCTCTTTGAAGCGGTGGGTAGGAGGTGTTCCTCTGCATCGTTCCGTTGCTGCTTGCTGTGTATCACAGGGCAGTGCTCAGAAGCCTGCAGCTGTACCCACCCCTGGGCCTGAGCCTCGCCCCTTCCCACCAGTCCCTGTGAGATGTGCTTACGGGTGCCCCCGCGGTCTGTGGGCAGCTCGGCCGCCGCATGGGCTGCTCACCAGACCAAAGCACGCTCCTCTGTGCGGCTCCTGGTCCCTGGCTCCCAAGAGGGGCATAGTAAAATGACCTGCCTGAACTTTGCAATTTAAAAGAGCTTTCATTACCATATCTTAATCTGCTTTGGAAGCGAAGGAGGCCAAGTCGAATGAAGGCCACGTTAAACTCCAAGGAGAGGATGTGCTGGGCTTGGCTGCTGCTGGGTGCACTCGCTCCCAGGGTGTGAGGTGGCCCCAGCTCCAGGTTGCCCACAGGGCCACGATTCTAGCTCGGCTGGGTGGCGGAACCTTGGCTCTCAGAAGTGGCTGCCCTCGTTCTGATCCTGTGTCCTTTGTCTGAACACACGCTTTGGGCTGTGAATTAGCTGACTTGCTTTGTCCTGACACACTGCACCATCGAGAGGTGAGAACACGTTCCAGAACATGGGAACCACCTCCCTCTAGTTTTTACTCTTTTTTTTTTTTAATGTGTAGAGATATATATACACGTTTAACTATTGAAAGTGAGGTTATTCTATTCTCAAATATCATGCAAATAAATGCAGCGTAACGCTGATTAATTCAGCCCAGCCAACCAGAATTGACAGGTACCCCCAGGGCTATTTGATTTCTGGATGGTTTTACATTCCGAGGGAAGGGCTGTTGGGAGATCAGTTGGTTATTTCCCCTCTCTCTCCCTCCTATTCCTAATCGATCTGAACATTCTGGAATCCATATGCAAAAGCTTTTAAACAGGCACCGTTGGGGAGAGCACAGCAGAGCTCAGCCTCCAGCCCTGCAGCAGGAGGCTGGAGCGATGGCTGTTCCCGTGGTGTTGCAGTTCAAGCCCGCAGTGCTGCTGGCGTGAAGGTGATGCTTCCAGCTTTTGCAGGGTTGAATTCAGGGTGGGTGGAGGCACCCCACGTTCATCAGGCCACAGAGAGATCCCTGTCTGGATCCCTTTCCCTCTAGCGCATCTGGTTTGTCTGCTGAAGGGATGGGTTTGTGGCGTGGTTTAACAAGTTTGCTTATCTGTAGGCAGCAGCATTCATTATCGAAAGGCTTGAAATGGAAACCGCTGCTGCCGGCGTGTGTGCGATAGTGTAACCGATCCGTCTGCCGGAGGAGGGGTCTGGTGCGTGCCTCCCTACCGCAGCGGGCACGGGGCTGCTGGGCTGGAGGTGTGGAGCGGGTGGGCTGGGCTGCTGTGCAGCCAGGCTGGCTGGGCTTGCAGCCGGCCGGTCAGTCGGACCCCTCGGGCGGTTTTGCTGCACCACAGCAGCCAGGGACTGGCACAGTCCCTGCCTCTGGCTTTTCATTTTATTTTCGCATGGACACTGGGGTTCCTTCGCTGTCTACTGCAGAAGAACCCATTATGGGGTTTGGGGGAGTTACTGGTGGGCTGTCAGCTGTCCCCTGGCTTTTCTTTCATCATCCTGTTTCAGTCAGGGGTTCTGGGCCAAAATCCAGCCTGCAGCAAGCTTGGGCCAGAGGCTCTTCTGTGTGTGGGTGAGCCAGGAGGTGGATGCTAAGGTTCAGGGCAGACCTGACCTTAACACGAGTGATCTCTCATGAGAAGGCACAAGAAGATGTGTGAGAATTAAAGGGAGTGGAGTGATGCAGGAGGTGCTGGATATACCTGTGATTGCACAAGTTATTGCAGACCTTAACTCTTTCCTTGCCTGCGGGGGCTGTGGCAGGTTTGAAGAGATACCCTTATTTCCCCTGTTTCACTATCATTTTTCCCATAATCACATTCGGTGGATCCAGTTTCATCAGACCCCATCTTCTCCATGGGTGAAGTAGCCAGTGATGGTGGTCAGTAATAAGCGCGAAACGAAGGTCTTGCACTAGTGCAAAGCTCTGGTGAAACACTGGAGCCTCCTGTCTCCAGGACAGATGCAGCAGCGGGTCACAGCCCCCCAACACCATCCCAGCAGGGGATGTGGTCTTTTTCCTGGAAAGATGGGACCTGCTTCCAGTGGTGACCTTGAGCTTCAGAGCAGGTTGATTCTTATGGTCTGTCCAGGCTTAAGTCCTCTGGATTTTTCACAACAGCAAGGACCATTTGTGCTGTGAATTGTCATTGAGGTACTTCTGGGATCGACAGCTTATTTCATTAAAAGCACTTTAGAAACCATCAGCCAGCAAAAACTCGTAGGTGCTGCTGAGCTGGGAGGAAGATGAACTGTGCAAAGTGTTGGACTACTAATTCTCTGAGAAACGCCATTTCATCAGCTGAATCCGTGCTTTAATGTGCTTATTGCCAGGGGAGCTGCTTATTCCTTTAAGCTTTCAATGTAGCAGAAGAAAGAAAATACACGTAAAGAAGCGAGTGCGAACGTCTCCGTGCCTTCAGGCAGCTCTGTATCCAAAAGTGGCTGTAATCATTATAAAAAAAACAAGAAGAGAAAACACGTCTGTGATAACTCTGCGTGGCTTGAATGTTTGAAACGCTAATGGAGACTACTTGAGCATGAAGGATAAGAGATGCAGGAGAGATAAGGAAGGATTTCTTTCTATTAGATTGTAATGACAGTTTCACTGAAGTGATGCAGCTCCCTGAGTCTCTCACTGTTGGCTTGCCTCTGACCTTGCTGGGGTTTGCTTTGGTTTGCTGCTAGAAGCATAACCAGTGGGAAGGTGGGTCAGAGCTGGGCAGCACTGCTGGGCTGAGACCAGGAATCATCCCGTGGCAGAGGACCTGGTTTAGGGACTGTCATCTCCTGCGTTCCTGTGAGCTGTGCCCGCCCGTTCGCAGATGTCCAGACACAGGCCAGCGGGGTTTCCTTGGTAAGCAGGAGGAGGGTGAGCCCTGCCAGCCTCCCGAAGAGCTGGTTTTGTTGTGTGGAAAGAGCTGTTGGCACGGGTGAAGCCTTCTCAGCCCCTCACGCCGCTGTGCCGCGTCATGCTGATGCAGAGTGAGTCTTGTCTGAAAGTGCTTTTTCTAACGGTAAAATTGATTCTGTCAACAGGTAATTTCATAAACCCGGAGAACAGAAATGCCGTGCAAGAATCAACCCAGGGCAAATGCCTTACTGATGATGGCAATTTTTTGCTTTCATTTCCTACTCCAGGAGGAGGCAGATGTTTCAGCACTGAAATTGAAATTAAAATTGTGACCTTGATCTTCCGACTGCTTCTGTGTTTTACACAAAGGAGTAGCCTGGGGCTGGCCTCAGGCTCGGTACAGCACAGGGAGGAGGTGGGGGTCTGTGCTACCATGAGCCCAGGGATACCTGGTCCCTCTCAGCAGGGCGCAGGGGGGTTATCTTGCCTGGACGTCCTCAGTTTCCCCTCCCAGAAGAGCTGTGCCTCTGCACAGCCCAGCTGGCTGCCGCTGCTGTGGGATGGTGTTAGGACAGGGGTGCCTTTAGCAGCTGGAGTCAGCTCAGCTCTCCCTGACAGTGCCCCCGAGGTATGTTACAGCTTCTCACGCTGAGCTTCTGCCTGGCAGCAGAACAGGGAGAGTTGAGGAGGGAGGAATCATCAAGTGGAATGTAACCAGAATGCCCTCTTCTGGGACAAGACAGCACAGGAGTGTTTGTCATATGTGTACAAACTGGGAGGGACAAGCCCAAGCAGAGGGACTTGGTCCCAAAAAGGGTGTGTTGGGGATGTGGTCCAGTGCATTCCATCGTGGCAGGATCAAACCCCAGTGGTAGGAACCCCTGGGAACAACAGCCTTGTCACAGTGTTTAGCTCCCTTCTTGGACAGCACAGCGTGGCTTGTGCTGCACTGTCACCCCCCACCCCACAGCCGTGTCTGGAGCGTGGCCGAGGTGCCCTGGGTAGGGTGGCAGTGGGTGCGGACGATGCTGCGCTTGGGGCCAGCCCCACCTGACACCATCTCTGCCATGTTCCCCGTGACTGGAGAGTGGCTCTGGGAGG
Organism: Buceros rhinoceros silvestris; assembly: GCF_000710305.1. NCBI lineage: Eukaryota > Metazoa > Chordata > Aves > Bucerotiformes > Bucerotidae > Buceros > Buceros rhinoceros. The sequence goes on along the minus strand of NW_010427511.1, from coordinate 21,245 downwards.
CAGGAGGCCTTGGGGAACACTATGAAAATAATCTCCCCTTTATCCCTGAGCCCCTCACATGGCGGGACTTGGCTGTTGTTTCATCCCAGCAAGCAGCTTTCCCCTCCATGCGGCTCCCGAACACTTTCTCCCCGCCCCTTCCTGCCTTCCTCCC
>NW_010427511.1:8543-20985 GCF_000710305.1 Buceros rhinoceros silvestris | reverse complement strand
GTGCATCCCAGCAAGCAGCTTTCCCCTCCATGCGGCCCCCGAACACTTTCTCCCCGCTCCTTCCTGCCTCCCTCACTGCTCCCCAGCCAGATCAAACCGAGCCCCCCGCCTGCCAGAGCTCGCTTTGTTTCTCAGCTGTTCCCTAAATCTGCAGTTTGTCAATACGCCGAATGCTCCGAGAGCAGTTGTTTCTCCAGCCCCTGCTGCTTTTCCCGGCAGCCTGAGTTTCTATTGCGATTTCCACAGGGTTTATGCAGAGAGCAGTAGGTATTAGTTGATTAAGAAATGCAATTAAGCCCTTAACGACCCAACTTTCTGGGATTGCCGGCAGCGACGTATTTTTAAGTAGTGCTTAGCTTTTTCCACGCAGCTTGGGTTTGCGGGAAGCTCTTTCAGACCTTTGTTCCTCGGGGCTGTATTCATGACTTTCTGCTTCTTGAAGCCCAGGTTTGCCTTTGCCTGTGTGTAAACAAAGCAGCTCACGCTGTCAGGTTGCAGGGAGAGGGGGTATCTCTGACTCGATCTGATGATACCGGGGTGGGGAGAGCAGCTTCTCGGCTTACCAGCCATGGGGATACTGTTAAAGGGGAATGGAAATGTCTCGATCTGCAGCTTCCCCTCCTGTTGCTCACGCTAGCGAAGTGCTGGCACATGTAGTTGTTGTTCAGGTCTCCTAAAGAGGGAGCGTTGCCAGCCTGTCTGGACCCTGATGGGTGACTGTGTGCACCATTCTGTCACTCCAGAAGAATTTGGTTTTTTTTTTTCCCCGAAGCTGGAGATTTTATTATGGGAGCGTTGCCAGCCTGTCTGGACCCTGATGAGTGACTGTGGTGACCATTCTGTCACTCCAGAAGAATTTGGTTTTTTTTTTTCCCCGAAGCTGGGGAGTTTTTGAAAGGTACGGCCATGGCATGGTGAAGAAGTGACGGCGGAAGGGAAACTCTAAATGTCATTAAATAAATGAGGAGAAAAAAGAAGATTTGGGAAAGTTTAGTATTGTTTGGTTTTATTAAAACCCGGTGAAATGCCCTATAAAATAATCATCCTATGTCCAGAGCGATGTTCTCACAAAAGGGAAAGTTAAACTGCCCTTGTTTTTGACAGGCCAAGGCTCTGCCGGGCGGGTACAGTGCCCAGCTCTGCAGCCTGAAGCGAGAAGGTCTCTTTATGGTTCCTTTCTACTCCTTCAACCCTCGCGTTGTTTCCAGCGCTTTGTGCACATTAAAGCCGGGGAGGGACTAACCCAGGGAGCGTCACTTCTGCTTCTGACACTGACACAGGCAGTGGGTGACTTGCAGTCCTCAGTCTCCAGCTGCCGTCCCGAGCAGCCCTCCCGAGTGTGGGGAGCGGCGGCAGCGGTGCCTGCAGGGATCACTTGAGCTCACAGATCCAGAAGCTACAGCTGGTGAGGCAGGAGTGCGGTGGTCAACCAGTGGTGACACCAGGATGGAGAACCAGGAGCTGTTTTGGCATCCGTGTATCCTAAAGTACAAAATTGTGCAGTGCGCTGTCCTCAGGTGGGTTTCTGTCCTGCTGTTGGCTCCTGTCTTGCTGCCACACCACCACCAAGGTGGAAAAAGGGTTTTTAATGCCAGCCTCTTTCTCTAAGGCTGGGCTGAGTTCCCTGAGTGATGCTGCGTCCTCCAGAAAGGCAGGTTAATTAGTGGCTTGAAGCTGGAAATGACTTTTCCATCCAGGTAAATGTGCAAGCTTTTGAACTGACTGCGATGAAGGGTCTTAAATACAAAAGCCATTCACCTACAGTCTGTTTCTGGTTATTTCTATCAGTGTGAAACACATTTTGGCTTTTCTCCTTTGTTTTTATCCCTGCTGTCTGCTTTTCTCCAGGATTGGCTTAAAACTTGGGACAAAAGCAAAAAAAAAATTAAATGTGGAGTTATTCACTTAGAAAATGTCGTGCAGCGAGTGAACAAAGGCCATTTTAAATTGAGAGTCCTCAAGGGAGCTAAGCACAGGCTTGTTCGCTCGCTCTGCATTCTCACCTGAACTTTAGGACACCTTCAGGTCCTCTGAGTAGGAGAGGCTGGCAGAAGGCAGGTGGGAAGCTGGCTAATAGCTGTGTTGTACCTTGCAAAATGAGCCCCATGGCCGGCGTTCGGGGGAAAACAGCTGCCCAGGAGCTGCGTGGTACTGCTGTGGAAACCACTCAACATCTGCTGCGGCGTGTGCTGGCTGTTCTCTGGGCAGGGCACGTGGAAAATCTGTCCTGGCATTATTCATTAGAGCTAATAAGGCACATGGCTGTGTAGAGGAGTGTGGGGTGTCCTGCAAAGCTGCTGGGCTGCTGGGGGCGTGTGAGGAGCAGCCTGGGCTGTGCTGGGACCTTTCCCCACTGCAGCCCGTGCCTCTGTGGTGGTTGTCTTGTTGCTTGTTCTCGGTATCTCTCTCAAGGGGAGAGAGCTGGAGCGGCCCCTCGCAGGCACCACTCTGTGACAGGACAGAGGAATGGAGCTGGGCTGCGTCCCAGTCTGGGTGATGTGACAACCACCATGTAACCCCAGGTTTGTGCAGGGCACAGGCAGGCAGAGGGAAAACGTGCAGCAGGTGCTGACTGGCACTGCTCCGTCCGTGTCCACGGTGCTTTGGAGATGTCTCTCGGCTGAGCACCTACCCCAGAGGTGCTCCTGTAAAAGGAGAGCGCTGCAAACTGCCACAGATCAACTTCCCTGCTTTGGGGTTGTAATCAGCCCAGGCCAAGTACTGCCCCTCACGTGGCTGAACCCTTTCAGTGCTCCAAAGCTGGTGGTTCCTTCTTGTTCCCCACTGCATCCCCTGTCCCAGGAGCTGCCCGGTCCAGCCAAGGGACATGGTGGGGGTACAGCTGGCCATGTGTCCTACCTCTCCTTAGCTGCTCTTTTTCCTCCTCGTGTTTCTGAGGGCTGCAGAACAGGAACAGAAGGGCCCCTTCGGTGCTGCTTTGTCACCACGTCCTGTGACTCCTGGGTCTGGCTCCCGAGGGGGTGCCTTGGGCCTGAGCAGCCCAAGAGCTCAACAGCAGCTCGCTCTGGAGCCTGAGCATGTTTGCCATAAACTGGAGTGAAACCTTGTCCCTTGCTCTGTTGATGTTTGTAGTTGCTGATGCTGGAGGTTGGGTTTCTGTAGGACTGTCAGGAGAAGGGCAGGATCCAGCAGAGCTCAGGCAGCCCCTTGTCTGGCCGGTACCTTAGCTGGACTCCAGCCTGCAGAACAGTCTCTCAGCCCTTGCCTAAGCTGTGTCTGCTTTCCTGGGGTCCAGAGCCCTCCTGAACAAACATTACTTGCTCCACTTGAGGCATTAACCACCTTCTGTGCCAGTGCTTTACTCCTGGATGGCTTCTGGGTGTCATTCCATCCTTCTTCCAAGTTATTCTTTGGAAGAGCCAGATTTCCACACCTTCTTGCTGTGATCTGCCCCTTGCTCCACTTGACTCTCTAAATTATTGAAAAACAAGAAAAGACAAAACAAACCAAATCATGGACATTGCATGTTCTCACTTGACTGGAAAATGCCCACTGGTAGAACTGCCCTTCCTGTTCCACCGTGCCTGCGGTGAGCTGTGCTGCTCCCTGGGGACACGCAGGACATTGCCCACTCTGTGGGACCTCTGAAATGTCCTTTGAGCCACGGCCAGCTCCGGCCGTCTGTCCAGGCACAGACAGATGGACAAGCCGAGGGAACCTGAGCAGCAGCTAAACCTGCTCTCGTGCCTCCTCTGTGCTGCTGCAGGAGCCGGCTGCAGTGGGGAGGGGGTGTCGCTGGCTCACAGCTCCGTCTGGGGCTGTGGTGGTCTGGAGGTGGGAGAGCTGGTGGCAGCAGGGTGGCCATGGCTGTTGTCAGAAGTGTGGAGCTGCCACTGCTTTTGTGCAACGCTCGACTCCCCAGAAATGACTGTTCCTCTTCCTCTGCAGGTGAACCTGGTGCTGAACGAAGGGAAATCCCTGGGCCTCATGATCCGAGGAGGTGCAGAGTATTCCCTGGGCATCTACATCACCGGTGTAGACAAAGGCTCTGAAGCAGAGAGCACTGGCTTAAAGGTAAGAGTGACCCCGGAGTGGGCTGGGGTGGGGGGTAAAGCTTCACATGCTGTGGCTGCGGGGCCATGTCAGCACGTAACTGTTGCTGTTCCTACCCCTCTGCTGCTGTCCAAGCAGGGCTCTCCATGGAGAGGGGAGCGTTGCGTTTCTGGAGATGGCTTTTCAGGGCAGGTTCTTTGGATGTTTTGGGTGCCAAGCCTGCATGGAGCGTGCTGGTTGTGCAGAGAGGAATGGAGCCTTACAACTTCTGGAGTAGGTTGTACTTGCCTTCTGCCCTAGCACCCCCCACACCTGATTCCTCCCCTTTGAGGTAGCCTGGGGCTGTGTTGATGGAGATATCTAAGTGCAGCCCAGACCTGACCAGTCCCTCTCACCTCTCTGAGCTGACAGGGAGGAATTTTCTATTAAAGATCCTGGTACTGTGCTCACTTCCTCCAGATCACATTCAAACTCGTTGATGTTTGGAGCTAGCGTTTTGTACAAGGCGCTCTCAGCTGCCACGATGACGGGAGGCCAGGCTTGCTGTGGTGGGAGCAGGAGCATGCTGATTTCCTCCGGCAGCATCGGCATTCACAGCGCGAAACCACTGCCTGCCCCAAGGGACAGCCTCCTCTCCTGGCGTGCTTTCATCACCGTGTCTGCTCTGCTCCTCCTGTTTGTACTGACAAGACGTTCGGGGACATGAGCACGTTTTCAGGCAGCACTGACACCCGCCGTTCCCTTGCCTTGCTCCCAGCTCTGTCTCATCCTTCCCGCAGGCCGTGCTGGCCTCGTTGGACATGGGTCATCCCCCCAGCCTCTTTCCCCTGCGGGAAGCTGACACCTCCTTATTTTTCTGCGGACTTTAATTTGGTCATTTCCAAATCGACTTGTGCTTTTTCTGCCTGTATTTTTATCTTCTTAAGGTCTGCGTTAGATAATTGTTTGTGCTTGAGAGAGACTCCTTCTACCTCTGTGGTGTCCGCAGGTGTAATTCAACCTCTCTTCCCGCACACCAGCGGCATTAAATAAGGCTGCTGCTGGCGCCAAACCATTTGGCATCCAGTTAGCCTTCTTATTCCCAGCTCAATTTGGTGTCATTTAACATTAACTCATGTTTAAAATTTCTCACCTATTTTTCTGTCTGTGAGACTGAACTTCTCCCAGAGCCAATTTTGATTATTTTTGAGATAGTTTAGGTGCTCAGAACCCTTGTCTTAAGCCCATTAAGTTTCTCTTCGCTGCACCTCCCTTTCCCATGTTATTCTGTCTCCAGAACAAGAAGGAGCCGAGCCCATTGTCGAGGTGTGTAATTTCTGAACTCTGCTTCTCGTCCGCAGTCATCACCTTTTGCGTGTCACGTTCAGCCCCTGTTCAGGGTAGGTTTTTCCCTGGGAAATGAGAATAGTCCCATTTTCAGCACCCAGCGGATCCTGTTGTGTCCACCCATTATTAGCGGAGCACAACTGAAAACTTGCTCCTGAACTATCCAGGGCAGTGAGTTTTCTGTGTTTTATTATAACTTTGTTGTGTGTTGTTATTACTTCTATTCTGGGCTGCTTCGGAGCTGTGCACACAGCAAATCACTTGCCAGGATCAGCGCTTGTTTTCGTAGATGGTTCGTTTGCATCTCTGCAGCCATTTGTTACCTTCCCGATTGTCCTTGACTTTGGGGGGAAAAAATAATTATTATCCATGTTAATTAGCAAAAAATTATTTCCAGCTCTAGTAGGATGCTATCATCGAGATAGGCTGATTCGCAGGCAGTTGAGCTGTCCAGAGACTCTTATCTGCCCTTCATCAGCAATTATTTCTGCAAAGGCTTTTTCCCCCACCCCTGCACGAGTTGTTTGAACTTACCCAAGTGTTTTGTGGCTGGTCGTTCTCACCCGGTGTTTGTGTTCTGACAGCACCAGGCAGAGGTGGTCTTGTGCTGGGCACTATACTGAGAGAGCACAAGAGGCCAGAGCCAGGAGGGCCTTCGAGTAGATGTTGAGGCAGTGATGAAGGGTGGACAGACAGATGAAGTAGCTTGTCCAGGGTCCCTCTGGTCTCCCTGATACGATGAGAGCTTTGCCAGGTTCTGCTCTTGAAAGGAGAAACTAAGAAAGGTTATTAAATCTGTACAACTGCCTTGAACAAAGTATCATGAAAGTTTAATCCCTGATATGGAAAACTATTAAAGATTCATAATTGCAATAAAACTATCTGATCGACTTTGGATTTCCATTGTTTTGGGGCTGCAGGGAGCCCGGTGCTCGTTATTTTAACACCCAAATCCACTCCCGTGTGTTGCCCAGTGAAGGAGGACGACCTGAGATGACACTCATTACACCTGCGTTTCTCTTGGCAGTTTGAGCACTTGCATCATTTTCCCTCCCTGTTATGTTGGTGGTCAGCAATTTTCTGACTGTTGGTTTAAAGCTGACAGAGCCTAAAGGGAACCTTAGATATTCGTAGAGTCTGATGGTTGGGAATGTGGTCAATTGTGTCATTTGCCTCCCCTTGGACCATTCCTTAGTCTCTCTGGACCCGCTGCGGTGGAGCTGGCTGCCTCTGGATCTCTCTGCAGCTGGCTCAGAGCTGAGGCTGGCTCCAGGCTGGCTGGGTGGCTTTCACACCAGGGCAGTTTCCTATCCCCAGCACATGATTTTGGCAACCGACGTGTGCTCAGCAGTCTGCTGGGGCAGGTGTGAGTACCCCACGCTGACACAGCTCTGCCCTGTGCTCTCTGTGCAAAGGGCCACGAGCCCCTGGTCATGACCTGCGTAGTCCAACCCATGCCCGGTGCTGTCTCATCCTTCCACAGGCTGGCTCTAGGACTTGGTTTATCTCTTCCCTGCATCTCTTTTGCCTTACTAGCTGTGCCGCTGCCCCTTTAGCAGCAGCTCTGAAGACCACAAGCAAAGGGCACCAGCTGAGCCACGTGAGGACAAAACAGGGGGGCCCTGGCAGTGCTGTTGGTGGGGACTAGGCTCTCCTGGGCTGCCACAGCCCCTGCAATCCACAAGCCCCTCTGTGTATCACAGAGGGAGGAACTGTCCCCAGAAGAACGAGGCAGATCTGCTCAAGGGCACCGGATGGAGCTGAACGCAGAACCGAGCCCTGCTGCATCTGAGCTACGTCTGAACTTGATGATATTAAAGATCTTTTCCAGCCAAAATGATTCTGTGGTTCCGTGGTGCTCTTGCTCCAGGTCCTTTTCTCCTGTCAGCATCCTTCCAGCCTCACTGAGCATCCGCTGTCCTTTCATGGAGGGAAGGGTGAACAGGAGCCCTTCTCCAGCTTCTCATTATTGCCAGCATTATTTTGTGTAGCTCCATCAAATTCCTCACACATTATCTCTAAATTTAACAAGCCTAATCTTTTCGATCTGTCCTTTCACAGGCACCTTCATCTGCCACTGATCTTTTCTGTTTCCCTTCTCTGGAACTTTTCTCTCTGTGTCTCCTTGCTGGGCAGGCAGGGATGTAACCAGGGAATGCTCTCACAGCAAAGTCACACGTTCGCTTGGATGCTGCCGTTACACTGGTTTTAGAGCTGTTCTTACCACAGTTTCCCATCATGTGTTTTTGGCTCAGGCTTCCTGGATCATTTTTGGAGCTGCATCCCGAGCAAAGTGGTCCATGAGTTGTTGGTTATAGTCACTCGCCTATGTCCTCCCTGGTCATTCAAGGGACGTCAGTCACATCTCAGCCAGTGGCCTTCCTCCATCCTGGCTGGCGGTGCTGAGCCTGGGGAGCAGCTGGTGCGAGCTCTGGCCCTGGGCTCTTGAGAGCTTCAGCAGGGCAGTAGCACAGAACAGGGGTGATGTCCAAGTGCAGGGGCTGCACTGCGGTCTCTGGGTCAGCTTTCTTTCCTGGCTGGAGCAGCCGACGGGTCTCTTGTGCTTTATGCTGAGCTTCGCTTCGCTGGTCATACTTCTGATGCCCACTGTCACCCCAGCAAAGTTCTGGGGTAAGCTTGGGTGACAGCAGAGTCACAGTCCGCCGCCTGGACTTGGCAGTGGTTAATCATGACTTCTCACAGGTGTAAGAATTAATCCAGTCCTCTGAGGCTCCTTAACCCAGTGGCAGAAGGAGACGGATGGAACTGAAAGGAATGTATTGACTCTTCACGTTATTATCTCAGGCTTAGGAATTCTCCCCCCTCCCTCTTTTCTCCTCCAAGGTGGAGGTGAGTTATTTAAAGGGATGTCTCGTTCTGCTTGTGTTGCAGCATCAAGAAAATAAGACAGTATTTTGACAGAGCTAAACTGAAGCCTGTGGTTAAGCAAAGAGCAGTTTCAAGGAGGTGGCTCAGCAGAACCAGGGTGAATTGTGATACAGGAGTGAGGAGGAGTGGGACTGGATGAACGCCCTAGAAGCAAAGACGACCTAGGAGGAAGGGGGAAATGCCAGATGAGTGCTGCATCTTGAACATGGCCAGGCTGTGGGGGAAGCTTCTGGTTACAGCAAAGGCCCTGGCCACACAGAGAAAGCCCTTGGGAGCAGATGGGGAGGAAGTAGGAGGAGAGGAGAGCTGGAAGCCAGCTGTCTCAGATCCTGCAGTTTACAGAGCGTTGGAGACTGTGGCGAGACACTGGAGCTGAACGCTCCTGCTGCATGCAGAGATCTGAGGTTTGGGGCTTCCACAGATGGTCCCTGGCCTCCCAGATCAGCAGGAGGGACTGGGGCTGGAGGTCTTGGTACTCTGGGGACTGTTTCAACCAGGTTGGTCTGCAGATCTAGTTAATAGTGGAGACTGGGCAGATTGGTCTGACTTGGGATCATAAACAGGCTCCTCCAGGCTTCACAGCCTGATCCTTTACTAGCTGCCACCTTCAGTACTTGGTGTCCGGCCACCAGCACTTGGTCCCTCTCCCTCATTTTTCTTGGTTCCTCCAACTGCTGTGTCCCTCCACCTCATGGAGGTGGGTTAGACTGAGCAGCTCCTCCCTGGTGGGGAGTGTTTTCCTAACAGGAAAGCCCCCAGGCTCACCCCACCCTGACTCCACAGGTGGGAGACCAGATCCTGGAGGTGAACGGCAGGAGCTTCCTCAGCATCCCCCATGACGAGGCGGTGAAGCTGCTCAAGTGTTCCCGCCACCTCATCATGACAGTGAAGGACATCGGGCGGCTGCCCCATGCCCGCACCACCGTGGATGAGACCAGGTGGATAGCAAGCTCCCAGATCGGAGACACCCTTGTCAGCTCAGCAGGGTAAGTGCTTGCTACGGCCCAGGCAAGGTCGCTGTGTGGGTCTGTCACCTTGGAGCTCCCGGGAGGCTGGGTGTGGAGCCCCAGCATGGGAAATGGTGACGCCCTGATGCACTGCAACGTGCACGGGCACCCTGTCAATGGGAGCACCCCAGTGCTCAGGCACGTGGCCCCTGTAGCTGGTGCTCAGGGGACAGCATCTCTGCCCCGTAAGGTGGGACAGGTCTGGACAACACGCCGCTGCCCTTCCCTGCTCTCTCAGGCCCAAAGCTTTTTGCTTTCAGGCACAGAGAGGAGAACACAGGCCACATCTCGTGCCAGGCCTCAGGCAATGAGTGGTGGGCACGTGATGCTCGGTGCTAACTGATCTTCTCCCTCCTCGCAGGGCAGTGGCTGACCATGCTGCGGAGGTGACAGCCAGGGTAAGAGATATCAGCCTTCCTGATGCCTCGTGAAAAAATCACCAACATTGTCCCTCATTTTCCATGGGAGGGAGGTCTTTGTGCTCCTGGTTATAAAAGGAATGCTAGTTTTATGAGGACTGGTGGGTTTTAACTGGCTCTAGCCTTTCTCCTCCCCACCTCATGTTGCCAGCTGTGGTCCTGCCAACAGCGATGCAACGGGTACCCCCTGTCCTGTGCTGCTGGTGGGTCAGTTCTGCAGCACAGCTGGTGCCTCCCAGCCTGGGAATGATCACGTTAATGGGCAAAGACCGTGGCACCCCCCTCCTCCCTGATGCCTTCCACGCGGTGGCTGTCTCTGGGCCGTGACAGCTCCTGAGGTCTTTCCCAGCCCAAAGCAGAGCTGAGCCAGCGCTCCCCAGCACAGTGGGTGGCAGGGTGGCAGGGCTGTGACTGCCGCTCGGTGCCAGCCCCTCTTCTCCCAGCCCCTATTTGCAAGGCGCGTTTCTTTGAAATGGAAATGAAGGCGCAGGGTTTCACAGGTGGCTCTCGCTGATAACTGCTTTGCAGCGTTCGCTGGCAAAACACGGTCCCCAGCCTCAGCTCCTCTCAGTGTCTCCAGGATAGTCGGAGAGTCTTGTCTGGCTCCATATCCTGTCGCTGACTGTGCCGGCACTGCCTGGGAGGGGAACAGCAAGGACCTCCTCTTAGAAATCCCTCACAAAGAAACAAAAGCCTTTCATCTGCAGACAGACATGTCTCTCCCCGGGGCTCCTTCGGTTGCCAGTGGCTCCTTCTGCACCAGGGTCTGCTTTGTGCTTGGAGTGGGGGCAAATGTGCCCGTTACACAAGGTGGGAAGCTGGCCTCCCTCTTGTGGCCCCAGTTCCCCCAGCTCTGCTGGAAGGAGTACAGCCTGCTATTAAATCAATAGCTGGTCAGGGGACAGCGTCCACGGTGGCTAAACAGAGCTGGGAAGCTGTTTTGTTTGTTGAACTGGTGCTGCACAGACTCAGACAAGTGGTGACACTGACTGAGTGGCCACGCCAATGAATCCTTGGTGGTACCTGCCTCCCATCACTCTCAGCATCCCCCTTGCAGTGCCGCTTTCCAGCTTCACCGCAGGCGGCTGGCTGAGAGCTGCAGTCTGAAACGCCGGCAGCTTGGGCTGGCGGGCAGAGCCCAGAGCAGGGAGCAGTTCTCGGTCCTCCCTGTGCTGCCCAGCTCTCTCAGCAGAGACAGCTACCCTCCTGTCAGCATCCCAGACTGTCTTCTGTCTTCTGCAGCCCGTGTTTTACCGGGGCCTGGCCGGCTCCCAGGTCATGCTGAGCACCATGGTGAACCAGACCCGGGTCATGCTAGAGGAACAGGCACGGCACCTCCTGAACGAACAGGAGCGGGCAACCATGGGCTACTACCTTGATGAGTATAAGGAAGGCAACATCTCCGTGGATGCTCTGGTCATGGCCCTCTTCGAGCTACTCAATACACATGCTAAGGTGAGGCCACAACAAGGTCAGGGACAGTTTCTTGTACTCGGTGGACAGCGCAGAGCCATTGCTGCAGCGTGGCTCAGTGCCTCCACAGTTACCTGCCAAGGGTGAGGGTATGGAAGGGCACTATGGTGTTCAGTGGCACAGGAGCTTTTGGTAAAGTTCAGGACCAAGCCTCCTCGTGCGTTACCTGCTAGTACACCTCATTACTGCTCTGAATAGTGTGGGAGAATGGGTCTTCACCTACCCAGCAATACGGTCATGCTCCAACCTCTCTGCTTGTCTGTCTGCCTGGCCCAGTTCTCGCTGCTTTCAGAGGTGCGGGGGGTGATCTCCCCACAAGACCTCGACCGCTTCGACAACCTAGTGCTAAAGAGAGAGATCGAGTCCATGAAGGCTCGACAGCCCTCGGGGCCCAGCATCAGCACCGACTGCTACTCTATGATGTCCTACAGCGACACCGTCTCCTCCTCCAGCAGCCACTTCACTGCCACCACCGTCAGCTCAGCCCGGGTAAGTCCCTCCTCGCCGGTCCTTTTCACCAGCTCTGGCTACCTCTTTGAAATCACCTCCTAAAAGACGCTGGCTTCCTGCTCCAGCGGGTTCCACAGCAGTCGGGCCAGCTGCATCCCGCCCCTGCCCACTCACAGCATTAGCAGCAGCTCTCCCACGTCTCTCTTCATTGCACGCACCGTCTAATTAAGTTACTGTGATCACCTCGGAGTGTGCCAGCACACAGCCCTGAAATTAATTTCCTAGCCATAAAGTACCTTTCATCATAAATGCATTAGCAACCCTGGAAATTAAAACCTACGTGAAAAGAACGGATGACAATCGGCTTTCTGCTAGTTTGGCAGCGAGCAGACCAGCCCACGGCTGCGGAGGGCCGGGGAGAGGGGGGCTGTCCTGGGCTGTGCCTGCCCACACAGCTTGGGCCAACCTCCCAAGAGGCCCTGGAGAGTTTCAGAACATCAGAGCTGTGTGGTTGTCCCTGTTGACTTCACAAATACTTGTAGGAAAGGCATCTGCTCTGCTCAGGGGGGGTTACAGTGAGGTCCTCCTGGGTCAGGATAAACAAAGCGGGTCTTGGCGCTGCTCTCCATGGGCCAGCTGGGAAACTCTTTCCAAAGGATCAGAGGGCTGACACAGGTCTGCCCGGACTCGTGTGCTGAGCGTGACACCCTGTTCCCCTAGAGTCACAGAATCATGGAATTGTTTGGGTCGGAAAAGACCTTTAACATCATCGAGTTCCCCCGCTCCCCCAGTACTGCCAGGTCCCCCCTGCCCCCTGTCCATCAGCAGCACCTCCACACGGCTGGGAAACCGCTCCAGAGATGG
>NW_010427511.1:7438-8433 GCF_000710305.1 Buceros rhinoceros silvestris | reverse complement strand
GCAGCACCTCCACACGGCTGGGAAACCCCTCCAGGGATGGGGACTCCACCACTGCCCTGGGCAGCCTGGGACAGGCTGGGACAACCCCAACAGGCAAGAAATTGTTCCTCAGGGCCAACTTCAACCTCCCCTGGAACAACTTGAGGCCATTTTCTCTTGTTTCATCACTTGAGACTTGGGATAAGAGACCAACCTCCACCTGGCTCCAACCTCCTGTCAGGGAGCTGTCAAGAGCCAGAAGATCTCCCCTGAGCCTCCTTTGCTCCAGGCTAAACAAAGAATAGGCACCACTGTTTTAAGAGCTTCTTTGAAGAACATGTCCCCTTTGGTCACACTGCAGGTACTCCCTGGCAGGGAGGCACCTATTTTGTGGATGCGAGAACATAGACCCCTCTGAGCTGTGCCTCGGGTGGTGGGAACAGCGAACATTTGAGATGGTTGTCACCGCCGCTCGCTAGCACAACTGCCAAGCCAAGAGCACCAACTCGTGGTGGACGGGTGCTTTTCTCAGCTAGCAGGAGAGACAGAAGAGGGGCTGAGCTCCCAACCTGTGTCCTCTGCCCTAAGCCCCCGCTGCTGCTGCCCTCCCCAGCACCTCTCACCGGAGGGGCTCATCTCAGCCTCCCCATTCAGCACCGGGGCAGCTGCATGTGGATTCCGCACGGTGGGTTTGGGGGGAGGAGGGACGCGCTGTTCCTGGGATTTGCTTGTCTCGCTCATTTGTTCTGCATCCTCCCTGATGTCATGTTTTCGCTTTTTATGCTTGTTTTAATCTGCTTTTCCCCTCGCACGTCCCCAGGAGCGGCTCTTGTGGCTAATAGACCTGATGGAGGTAGGGGCTGTCAGCGAGACGGGGAGCTCGAGTGCTGCGGTTGCCATAGTAGACGGGTCGAGAGTGTGTGCGGAGTGCGTGGGGCGGGAGGCGGGGTACAGCCCATCCAGGGGCCAGCATGCGGCTCGGCCACGTGCACAGCCGCCTCATTTTACGCACCTCT
>NW_010427511.1:5003-7388 GCF_000710305.1 Buceros rhinoceros silvestris | reverse complement strand
TGCGGCTCGGCCACGTGAACAGCCGCCTCATTTCACCCACCTCTGCCTTTTCTTCCTGAAAAACGCTGTGTCCCTTTCCCCTGCACGGCTGCAGGCCTTGGTGCTGCAGTGCAGACAAGATTCTGCCTTGATCCCAGCCCAGTGTCCTGCTGGCACTAAAGCTGGGCTTTTGGACGGACCAGCAGTGTCGATACCTGATGGACCCCAGCCTGCCCTCCCACCCTGTTGCCTGCTCGGCCCACTTCTCTGCTCTCTTGCTATATGGGCACCCTGGCTAAATACCAGTAGGCTGGTCCCATCCCATCACACATCCTCAGGGATGGGGGACAATTTTTCTTACAGGCCTTGGGTCTGCAAAACTCTGTGCTTTGGTGCAGGAGTGGTCAGTGCACTCACACTGTGCGTGTTCAGCCTTGGAGAAATCCTCAGGCAGGCTTGAGGGAGGCTAGACACGGGTGTGGGGAGAGCCTCAGAAATCCCTCTGTCCTAACAGTGCTCTCGGATGGGAGGAGGCTGAGGAGACCTGCAGGCTTGTGCCCTGTGGCACAGCCCCGTGTGTGGAGTGCGTTCCCTCCTCCCATCTGGGAGGAAATCGGGGTGAGTGCACGCAGCAAGCTGAGAGCTGTTTGTACTGCTTCGGGAGAGAGGACCTCTGGTAGCTGTGAACATGGTCCAAAAGCCACATCCCTCTGGGAACGGCACTTCTCTAGGAGAGGATAGCTGTACTGTTCCCTGATCGCGTTTATCACAGGCGTCCTGAACCGTGGGACACAGAGTTCTTTGGCTTCATGAAGAAGGGCAGTGACACCAGACCAGGCTCCCCCTCCCATCAGCTCTCCCAGGGTCAGTGGGTGAACTAATGCCAAAAATAAGCAGAACGCGGCTGACCGGGACCTGCCAGGCCAGAAGTGATTGTGTGACAGGATGCATGAAGGATACTCAGAGATGAGACAAAGCTGTGGTGCCACCCACCGACTCTGTGTGTGTCTGCCACCACCCCGCCTTGTAACTCTGGGATCTCAAGATGAGTCGTGCGAAGCAGAGGACAGTTGTAGGCTGCAATAATCAGAGCAGTATGGATTTCTGCGGGCCAGGCAGTCTCACCTTCCCTTCGTCCCTGCCTCCCCCTCCAGCCCTCATTGTTAAGGTTAAAGAACTGAAATGCCCATTGATTTTATTCGTCTTCTCCACCATCTCTGAGCAAAGGCACTGCCATCCAAAGGTGTCTTCTCCTGGGGCTTGATTCCACAGGCGCTGACTGGCTCCCAGCTCCCTGCAGCTGCGGTAACCCAGCTGAGCTGCTCGCCCCTCTCCGACTGGCCTCTGTTTCACAAGAAGTACAAGTCAGGAGGGGATGGCACCGAGCTATTCCTCTCTCTGGAAAGTCAATCAATCCCATGTGCTGGGCACGATCTGCTCAGGTGATGAGAGTAGAGGCAGAGCAGAGGTACTGCCTGGGTGTCACTGCATCACCCTCAGAGTCCCCAAAGTCAGAGAGGTCTGTACTGGGGCTGGGGCAGGGCCAGGGGCTCCCCCAGCCCTGCAGATGCATTCCAGGGTGAGAGAGGGAAGGGGAGAGAGAGGAAAGCTGGGCTTGATCTCAGACTGGCGCAGCTGTTCCGAATTTAAACCCTGTGGGAGCCAGGCTGACTAGCTCTGCAAAGCTCTTGTTAGCAGTAACTGGAAAATAAGGGACTCATTTGGAGCTGTGAGGTTAATTAAAGGTTGGGTTATATTCCCTGGGGAGGTGGAAGTTTCTCCACCACTTAATCTGCAAATGGAAACCAGCTGTCGGTCTGAAAGATGCTCTTCAGCTCCATCGCTCCTGCTGTGGGATTCGTGCAAGCTAGGAAGGACCAAGGTTTTGCAGCTGCACCCTGCAGAGGGGCTGAGGGGCCTCGCCTGGCCTCCCGTTTCTATAAGGACCTAGAAAATAGATGGGGTAAAGGAGCGGAGAGTCGGTGGCAGGGAGCAGCCTCCTTGATAAATACTCATTTTTCAGAGCAGCGGCACGTGGCTTGGATGGGTCTTTCAAGGGAAGTCCAGGAAAGCACAGCCTTAAAATAGCAGTTCCTGAAAGTGAATGTGCTCAGCTTAAAAGCCATTAGATTTTATAGCCCAGAGCAATTTCTGTTTAATTGCTTTTGCCACCGAAGTACTAAGCTGGGGGAAAGGCAAATCTCCTGCCCGCACACTTCAGCAGAAAAGAGTGCCCTGAAGAAGATGAGCAGAATTAGTGTCCGGGCTGCTCAGGGAGAGCAGAGCCAGGGCAGCGGGATTCGGGCCGGCTCACTGGGCTGGCAGCGGGTGCGGGCTGAGCCGCCTCTGCCCACCCTCTGATTGCCAGGAGGGGTCAAGTCTCGGGGCACACTGGTACTAGCTCTG
>NW_010427511.1:4009-4965 GCF_000710305.1 Buceros rhinoceros silvestris | reverse complement strand
CACTGGGCTGGCAGCGGGTGCGGGCTGAGCTGCCTCTGCCCACCCTCTGATTGCCAGGAGGGTTCAAGTCTCGGTGCACACTGGTCCTAGCTCTGAGGACAGGGCTGGGACACGGCACGTGATGTGCTCTGGGATGAGCTTGATGTCATGGTGCTGGGCATGGAGTTCAGTGGCAGGGCTGGGGGAGATGGCACTGGCAGATCTTAGGGGGCATCAGGCAGACCCTTCTCTCTAACTGTGGCTATTTGAGGCAGGCTGCTCCCAGTCCTATCGCAGGGGGCTGGTCCTCATGCATTCACCAACAGCTCAGTGAACTCTTGGAGGGAGGCTGAGGCTGGCAGAGGTGGGGCTGGGGGAGGAAGAGTTAGAGATCCTCCCAGACACGGTGCTGAAATGCCACCATCTCCACCTTGGCTCCGTTCTTTGTGCACCGCAAGGGGCTGGTCCTCATTCGTTCACCAACAGCTCAGTGAACTCTTGGAGGGAGGCTGAGGCTGGCAGAGGTGGGGCTGGGGGAGGAAGAGTTAGAGATCCTCCCAGACACGGTGCTGAAATGCCACCATCTCCACCTTGGCTCCGTTCTTTGTGCACGCAGCCGTTCGGCTGGATTAAAGGCTCTGGGCAGCATCTGGAGGTGGGCTGGGCGGGGGGTGATACTTGGGCAGCTTTCTGCAGAACAGCTTTTTCCTTAGAGGAGGCGACAGCAGGAGGAGGGAGCCCTGCAGCGAGCACAGCGTTCCCATTTCCCCAGCACCATGTTTTGCCCAGCTGAGCATCTCCTGCTCCTTGGCGTCATGCAGGGACTTGATGCTCGAGCTTTTAAACTCATTGGTACTGCTGAAGACCAGCTGCTAATGTGTGCACAGCCCAGTTCACAACCTTCATAACTGATGTGGAGGCAGGTTGCTTTTGAAATAGCCCTACCTGCCTCTTCCCTCCGCCTCCGATGGTGGTAT
>NW_010427511.1:3150-3951 GCF_000710305.1 Buceros rhinoceros silvestris | reverse complement strand
TGGGGAGGAGTGTGGTTTTTAAAAGACCCCTCCCTGCCTCTTCCCTCAGCCTCCGATGGTGGTATCGCCCCGTCCTTCGTGCCAGCACTGGCATTTGCACAGTCCTGCCCCACGTCGGGTCTGGCTGAAGCCTGACCGTTCTGTGGCTGTTGCTGGGTGTTTCAGCCAACTCTGTCTCCTGCCCCAGCCTGGCCACACTGTCAGCAACCCAAGAAAGGGCAGGGGGTGTTTCCCTTTCAAAAGCCACCTGCCTTTATATTGCATTAACTGACAATGGAATCAACCCTCGTCAGAGGAAGGAGTGATTTCCCAAGCTAATATTTTCGCTGTCAGTCTCTGAACAAGCCATTTCTTTTAGTTCTCATTCTGCAGGGTTCCTTCTGAAACCACAGGGATAAAAGTACTTTCCATCAATGTTTTTGCTGCTTCCCTAATGCTCTTAATTGTCTCCCATGTCTATTTTGGGATGCTGACATCTTAGAGCAGCCTCCAGCAGATGGGGGAAATGCAGATGCACCAGCATTTGGACTAATCAGTTGTTTACCCTGCAATAAATAACACGCGGTTAAACACGAACTGTACCCTGCCCATCCCAGCACAAACAGCCCTGAGAACATGATGGAATCAAAGCAGACCCTTTCTGAGCCACAGCAGCACCGCTCCAGCTCTGGAGTTCCTGTGGCAGCGGGGTGCTGAGCCTGGGTTTGCTCTTCCGGGGCCTTGCAGGGGATCCAGGCAGAGCATCCCCCGGGAGAGCACCTGGTGCCCGCCTGGGGCAGAGCCACAGCTCCAGCCTGGACG
>NW_010427511.1:1413-3046 GCF_000710305.1 Buceros rhinoceros silvestris | reverse complement strand
AAGATCCACGGCTCGAGCCTGGACGTGGGACCGGCGGGGTTGAGCCCCACGCAGGGCCAGGCTAGGCACAGCTCTCCGGGGCAGAGCTCTGCACCCAGCCACCACTGCGCAGCGCCAGGCCTGCCGTCCCTGCCGTCCCTTAGCCAGGGTGCCCGACTGCCCTGCTCGACCGTATCCACGTCCTCTCCTTGGGTCCATCCTGGTTGACAGCTGCCCCTGTGCAGATGGACTGCAGGTTCCCGAAGTCCTTCTTGATTGCTGGAGATGGGATGTGTTCAGAGCTGCATTGTGACATTTTCTGGTGACATTTTGACTCAGAAATGGAAGGCGGTGGCAGCAGCTTCTCTTTGTGCCTGCTCCAGTTTGCCAGGGAGAGAAGTTTTAAACTTTTTCGTTGCCTTTCTCCTGGCAAAGATCCAGGGGTTGGCCCTGCAGTCCTCAGACCTGGTTCCCCCCCTCCCTCCACATTCAACAGGAGGAGCTGAGGGCTGAGTTAAGAGGAAATTGTCCTGGTAGATCCGGTTCACGGCATGCTTTGAGCACACGTCGTAGCTCGGGAGAGTCGGTTTCCTGACCAAGTAGCTTTGGTCGTACGTGCGTGTCTCTGGGGAACCTCCCAGGAAACCCAAACTTTTGGGTGAGAGACTGGCCTTGCACGGGGGGCTGGGGCAATGCCCCACATCACTCTGCATGTTCCCTCTCATGCTGGCACCGTGGTGGTTGCTCCTTGCTGCTGTGACCTGCTTTTCTCTCTTTGCCCTATCAGAACGCGTCAGAATTGGAGGCTGGTGGAGACGGCCACCAAAGTGGCATCAACACGCTGCCGGACATCTCCCTGGTAAGAGCCTGCGTCACGCTGCTGCGCCTCGGGTGGGAGCTGGAGGCAAATGGATGATGCTGAGTTTTGCCTCAGCTTCTGTAGCTCTTTGCTGCGTCGCCCGTGCGCGGATGTCACTGCGGTCTCTGAAGTGAATTAATCAGACCAGTCAGGAAGGAGGATTCTGACCATGTGAGTAAGAGTAGCATCTGTGCGAACCAGGGCAAAAGTTGGGTAGTTTGTCCTCTAATTGTCCTTGTTTGTGAGTCATATTCTTACTGCCAAAGAGGTCAGAAAGGCTTTTCTGTGAAAACCAGCTCATTTTGCCGTGGTCACTGTGAGAAGGTGGCTGCAGGTGACTGTGAGCCTGGGGAAGTTCTCATGGCTCAGTGTGTTGTCCTAAAGGCTTCTGTTCTTCCTCTGGCAGGATGATCTCTCCACCTTCCCTGATGAACCACCCAACTTCAAGCCTCCGCCTCCTCCTTCAGCCCCTCAGATGCTGGACCCCTCTGCAGCCCAGCACAGGAACACAGCAAAAGACAAGCCCAAGCGCCCTTCCTCCGAGTCCTCTCAGTCAGGCCTCTTCTCAGTGTGTTGTCCTAAAGGCTTCTGTTCTTCCTCTGGCAGGATGATCTCTCCACCTTCCCTGATGAACCACCCAACTTCAAGCCTCCGCCTCCTCCTTCAGCCCCTCAGATGCTGGACCCCTCTGCAGCCCAGCACAGGAACACAGCAAAAGACAAGCCCAAGCGCCCTTCCTCCGAGTCCTCTCAGTCAGGCCTCTTCTTCGTGGCCCCCCGAAACCCCACAACCCCT
>NW_010427511.1:543-1136 GCF_000710305.1 Buceros rhinoceros silvestris | reverse complement strand
CGAGGTTGAAGAGCCCATCCCCAGACAGCCCTGCAGCCGCTGGGCTTCAGAGCCCCCCTTCCCCATCCCCTCCGCCTCCCCCGCCCCACCCGGCACCCCCTCCACCGGACAAGGGCAGCCCGCACGCCGTGGCCAACCAGCACTTCATCATGGTGGAGGTGCACCAACCCAACAGTGAGCCCGATGTCAACGAAGTGCGGCCCTTGCCCCAAGCCAGAGGTGGGTTATCAGGCAAACCCCCCCCTCTCTGGGGTGTTCCTCAAGGGAGAACCAAGCAAAGAGACTGATCTCCCAAGGGTTTCCCCCGTCCCAGCAGGGTGTGGGCCGGCGGCCAGCAAGGGCAGACGTCCTGATTCCGGTTCAGATGAGGTAGGGTGAAAGCCACACAGCCTGGGTCGGTCAGTGTGGCAACGTCTGGTTTGCTTTTTTGCCCCGAGGTGACTTTCTAGTTGCAGAAAACAGCTTGACAGTATCTCGGCTAAAAAAGGTGAAAATCCAGGAATCGCATAGAGTTCTCCCCGGTGTTATCAGCAGTGGTGGTGGTACCCTCCGAGACAGAGCCCTCAGCCCGCACTTTGGAAAGCGTGGGCGGG
>NW_010427511.1:0-420 GCF_000710305.1 Buceros rhinoceros silvestris | reverse complement strand
AGGCCGGGCTTTGGAAAGCGTGGCAGGTGCAGGGCCAGCTCCCATCGCATCCAGCGCTCCTCAGAGCGCCCT
This sequence comes from Buceros rhinoceros silvestris, assembly GCF_000710305.1. Lineage (NCBI taxonomy): Eukaryota > Metazoa > Chordata > Aves > Bucerotiformes > Bucerotidae > Buceros > Buceros rhinoceros. The sequence goes on along the minus strand of NW_010427511.1, from coordinate 348 downwards.
GCGCTCCCCAGCAGCTCCGGCTGACCTTTGCTTGGAGACCAGGCTCCATGGGGCAGTTGGTGGCGGCTCCCCTCCTGCCTGGGCTTTGCTGTGTTAGTTAAAAAAGGAGTTTTGGGATTTTCCCATTAACTCCAGATTTTGGAGGAATCTAATGGTGCCCACCCTGAGCTCGAGGGTCGGGTTTCTCCTGAGTACATCCCGGGAAGAAGGAGTGGAAGCGAGGGAGGAGCGTGCTGGGCTCCGCAGGTCCCTCGGCGCATGGCTCTGGTCCAGCGGGAGTGGGAAGGGTGGTCCTGGAGCCCGGAGGGTGCCCGGGAGGGTGGGCTCCGCTTTCTCCCGAGGGTGCCC
>NW_010427510.1:33527-34725 GCF_000710305.1 Buceros rhinoceros silvestris | reverse complement strand
AGCCGCGCCTGCGGGGCCGGGGCGCGGGTGCCCCGGGAGCGCCGTGCGATACGAGAGGGACAGGCCTGGCGGGCTGGTGTGCTACCCCCCTGCCTCTCCGTGTGAGAGCTAATCGCTGTTCAGCGAACTGGGAAGTTCATCGTGGGTGCTATTGCTGTAGCTACGTATAAACGCTCATGGACGTACCAGCTCCCAAACTGTCCTGTCAACAGTCCATAGCACACGGGCAGAAAAGCTGCTGTTCAGCCTTTCAGTACACCTGCACAACCGGTAACATGATCTGCCCAAGTGTTTTCTTCCTAGTAACTACAAAGAGTGAGAGAAGAAAAAAGCACTACACTCAAAAATCAGAATTACAGTGTGTTACTGTGGCGGTGATTTCTCTGAGGAAGTGTGTGATGCTCTCCTCGTATAAGCCATGAGCACCTATTTTGAAATCAGTAAGCCTATGATTTCATCTTTCCTCTTTTTTTTTTACATTTTTGTGTTTCAAACCTTGCAAATCAGTGTTTCTTGGTATGCTGCATTTTACATTTATGCTGTCAAAGAGTGTACAGTATTTTTTGTTTGCCACCAAAACTCCTCTGTTTTGTTTTTTAATGTGGGAGAGATGGAGAATTGCCTGTAGCAATCTTTGTATACTGTGTTCACCTGCCCATCGTGATATTTATTGTATGCATTCACAGTGTTGAAGTAAAGTTAATGGCATGATTGCTATGCAAGTTACCTTGAAGGGAAGGCATTTGATTCTCTTTTCATCAGCTTTGGATACTCGTTTCAGCAAATTCTTGAGTAAGATGCAGGGTCAGTTCAATCTAACGATTCAGTTTGACAGCGTGCTGTGCTCCTTCAGCTGGCAGTCACAGGACTGGCTGGCTTGGGGATGGCAGAGGTCCAAGAGGGCTGAAGGAAGAAAAATTTAAAGGAGCAATGACACAAGATTTGCATATGAATAAAAACACATCAGAGGTTAGATCTTGCAGAGTCTCCATAAATAAATATAGGTAACACACACCTCTCTTGTGATGGGTGCACGTTAGAAATACTTTCTTAAGAACTAGAAACAGTATAAATGGTTCAACTCAAAATTTCAACAATCTACAGCAGAGATGATGCCCAACTCTAAAACAAAGTTAACTGAAGGTTTGGGGTTTTTTGCATTCATTGTTTCTCATACCTATTCTCTTGTTAATAAAAT
>NW_010427510.1:9714-33391 GCF_000710305.1 Buceros rhinoceros silvestris | reverse complement strand
TGTAGGTAGATTATCTCTGAGCAGACAGAACATAAAGTTGTCTGATTTAGCTTTGACTTCCTGTGATGATTTCACCACTTTCCCTAGTCTAAAAGCTGCTGTACTGTAAAATCTTTCCTAATGCTTAACTTATATTTTCTTTGCCATTGCTTAAATTCAACATTTTTTTATTTTGTCCTGATTAGTGAATGTTCTAATCCTTGTCTACTTAATGAAAGGATTTACATATTTCCAGAGTGCACTCTCTAGTTTTTCCGCTGTTTGACCCTTAACCTTTCCTCTTATTTTCCAAATTACTTGTCATTTTTGCTATTTTGCTTTGAACTATCATCAGACTGAACTGTCCATCCCTTTTGAAATGTGTTCACACAGGCACTCTGCACTCCGAATACGTCTTTTCTTCATCAAAATAATGAAAAAAACCCCAACCCTTTGACTTTTATTCGCTAATGGATTTACTCAAATGCTTTCTTAAATATTTGTAAAGAATACAAGAATATAAGAAAAAGCTTTCCTGTCTTGTCCTCCTTAGGAAAGTTGGGCGGAAGGCTCAGGTAGAGGGCACTCCCCGGTGCTGTCCATCCTGTATCATCGATCACCTATACCAGTTTAACTAGTAATATTTCCCTGGGGTTTGTATGGTAGGTGTTCCGGTTCTTTGTCTTCTGATCTTCTCCAGGGAACGCTAGCAGTACGTTGAAGGAATTAAGCATTTAAAATGTAGCCATCAACACCAGCCCTTCAGAACAATAGCAACAAGCAGGGGCTCTCCCAGCATCACAAATTTCTCATGAATCCACTTGTGAAAGACCCTTCATATAGACACGGGTAAGAGTGACAGGAACAATTGACTATTTCTTCCCACCTTGTGCTATTTACCTTAAGGCTTGGTCAGGGACCACAAAGAAGAGTTACTTATGAAACATTCTTTTAAACAGATAGTAATTTAACTAGCTGTCAGTCTCTTAATGGAATTTTATTTAATTCTCCTTATTTACACACCCATTTTGGCCTTCAGCTTAGTCGTGCCGAGTTTCATAGAGATTTTAGTTCAACCGTTCAACTTTAAAAAAAGAAATTAAAAATCTGCTGTTTTTCCTTGTGCCTCACTTCAGCCAGGAGCCTTTCCTGGATGGTGTCTTTTCCCTCACACTATGGTTTTCCACATGCAGTAGAGGTGATACTTAGGCTTGTGTGTTTCCATCTAAGTCTGGTAGTTACAATATCTTGTTACAGTGTATTTGATACTGAGAAAAAAAAGACTTCGTGTTCGTCAGAGATACGCGGGGTTTTGAGTTATGTAAATTAGACCAATTAGTTCAGGCTATTGTCATTTTACACCCGTTGCCAAAAGTTTCAGAGGGCGAGAGATGATTGCACTAGTTAAAGGTGGTCAGATGTTCTTTTCTAGTTGGTTTACAATGTAGCCTCAGTAAAGTGCCTTTCAGTACTCAAACCGAACTGGTGATGTCGTAATAACTAGGTCAGCAATTGGAAGTAGTTACAATCAATAGAGATATAAAGATGAAAAACTTCTCCGACAAGGGTGCTTTATGGATAATCAATAATAGCTGAAGGTTGAATATAACTGAAGCACTGAGTTTTATTACCTTGTCCTTGACTAAAGTGATACCCAGAAATTACATATATCCAAATGAGGGTGTAGAGCAGCGGGTATTCCCGGAACTTGTGAAGAGAAGCTGAACCGACGCAGGGAAGATTTACAACTGTTACTGTATGTGCACAAGAAATCAGATTATGCTGTCCATGCCTGTTCAGTCAGTTCTTTGAACTTTATCTAGGAGAACCGATGAAATACTCAGAGGGGGTGTTCACATGGGGAGCCAATCAAAGTCTAACCATTACAGAAAAACAAACCTGAATATTTTTTAATGATGAACCCCCTAAATCCTTCATTACTTGCATTAAACTGGTGGGTCATCTTGGTGCTTGTAAGAATATATTAGTTGGAAGAGCCAACTAATCTCTATGGATTTGCTATCATAATTACTTAAACTGTCCTTCAATTAAACTTGACTCTTCCACTGTTTCTTTTAAAAGTCACGACTCCACTTTCTCCTCCTCCAAATGTACAGTTTTCTATATAGTGGAGATCTACTTTTCCACTAGTGGTTTGCACTTCCCACAGTATATTTTATCTTCCTGACCAGAATGTGGAAGGAAGTCTGAGGGATTTAAGTCTACTTTGTGCCTGCAGTACAGAAGCTTCCCAGTTTCACAGAGAAGTGACAAAGAAGTAAATACTGGAATCTAAAGTTCAGAGGGTTATTAAACTTCATAACTTAGAAAAATATAACCTTCTAAAAATGTGTATTTTTTAAATAGAACCTGCTATCAAACTCTAACTTAGTTTGGTCATCCGACAACCCAGCCATGACCAGCCGTGGTCACACACCTCACCTGTGAAGTAATGCTTTGGTGGGTAATCTCGTTCGTATTTGCTCCACGTTATGGTATTTGTTGGAATAATGGGCCTCACTGAAAATTAATAGTAATTTCTGCATTCTTCCAGAACAGTAGCTCTATATGCTGTTGTTGGTCTACAGTGACACACTTCCTTTTTTCTTGCTGAATATCAGTAGTGAATTTGAAAATGTACCATGTAGTGTTTTGTTGATTAATTATTCAGTTTCATCTCCCACTCATGAGTTTCTATCTATTTCTTTTGTAACTAACTCCACAAATACATTTATTAGTATATTAAGCTGCATATTACTTCCTCTGCCAAAGTGTATTGGTATTGTAAACAGTGATGTTAATAGACAACACTCACAGTCACGTGTTAAACTGCATGCTCATTTATTCAGCTAATTGTTTAAATTAATAAATAACCAAATCACATTTGAGATGAAAATGAAGAAACTCATTGAATTATGTGGGTCTTGAAAATGAATGAATTAAAGCAGGGAAAAAAAATACAGAAAGCTTGGAATACGACTGGTTAGGATGCAATGCAAGAGGAACGTTCTATTCTTACTGTGTGGTCTGGCAACACAGACATACAAATGCTCCCCTACAACATGCCTGCGGGGTGGCTCCGCATGATCCTGTATGGTGATCCATAGAGCAGCCCCCGTTTCAGTCAAGGGAGTTTTGGTATGAACATAGAGCTCTTAAATAACCCTCTGGAAGCTATAGACCTTAATGTTCTATGGCCTTCACGAGTATAGGCATTAATGTTGCCATTTGGAAAATAAAAGATTGGTGCATTGGGACTGAACTCTCCAGGGATGGATTCGCTTTGTGGAACTAAGAATCATATCCAAAAGTTGATGGCATCAAAATGGCTGTGATTCACTTGACCATGCTGAGAGGGAGGCAAGTACCACCCTGCTTTTCAGTGGCCATAAGCAGAAGCTTAGATAACCACTCAGATGAAGACAGCTACACTGTGGACATCTACACCTGGATGAATTCCACCCTAGGGGCCTTTACTGGGTGTTTGAGCAGCTCCTGTATGTTTGTTAGAGGGCAGTATTCAACAGCATCAACGTCAAGGATGGAACTCTTGCTCTGATGGGGTCTACAATTCTAGTCAATCTAGACCACAAAGTTATTTGTAAAATAAACAGACAGTTCTAGAGTATTTCACAATTCTGTAGCTCAGAATGCGCGCAGGTTTTCCTAGCGCCCGCGGTAAATCCATGGCGCGGTTGCCAGGTAGTAATTTTAGCAGTGCACGCGGTTTGTTGCGCATACGAGCAGGATGTTTCAACACTGCAGCTAGCGCAGGGAGTTATGCAGGTTGATTACTGCCTCTTCTGAGCACACCGCAGTTTTCCCTCAGATTAATCTGCAAAGACCACATGACTCTTCCCAATCCACAGCAGCATTCCCAGTGACACCAGGCAGCCACAGCTCTGTTTCAAAGGCTGTGTATGCCAATACAGCTGTGTGCCCTTAACGTATAAAGGTATCGACCCTGGTGGGGAGCGCTGTGCAAGTGCTACGTAAATTGTCTTAATCCTGACAGACTGGGGTCTTTAACTTCCTATTACAAGCATATGTAGTTTAAAACATTTATATTTTTCCACTAAATTTTTACTGAAAACAACTCTGTGGTCTTATACTGTGGTAACAGGTAAATAGCGCGGAAAACAAACAAACAAACAAACACCCCTAAAAGCGAAGGAAGCAGACAGCCTGTTACACTAGTCTTTTCGTCCTGCTTTCTGTTCGTTTTTTTTTTCTACTAACATAGCTGACACGCTTGTCCCAATAGCTAACATTTTATCCTGTGCTACTCTAAAAAGCACTCTTGGACACACCATTTGTAGGTTTTTATCCTGGACACATCTGGCATAGCGATACTTCTACCTTTTTTTTTTCCTGTGGGTTTCAAAAATCATGGAATATTAACTTACATTTTCTGTAGCGTGACAGGGAAAATGTTTGAAGGGGGATTACAGATTGCCTGCACACCACGGAGCTTTAGTGCGATAGTTAAGTCTTACCACAAGAGGACCCCCAAAGACAATTTGTCCTGTAGTGTGGAAACGAGATGATAAAAATTTCTCTTCAGAATACTGCTGTGTGCCATATATTTAATTATGCTTTCAGATAGCTTACACATTTCACTGCTTTGGAAAGAAGACACGATGTTAACTCCTTAAATACTGACTACAGTCTGCGCTAGGACTAATAGTATTTCCCATAAAGCCATTAAACCAAATTAAACACTTAAGAACATACCATGTCTTTTGTTATTGTTTTTGTTAGTAGTAAATTTAAACAATCATAAAGGATTATTTTTTATTATTGCTAAATTTATTTTAATTTTGAGAACTACTTTGTATAGCTTTATACATCTTCTGCTTTTGTTAACGTTGTTGTCAAAACACCTAGTCCTGTACTAAGCTGGATTAGCAATTCACACCTCTACAGAAGATTTGGCAGAACTCTGGGGTTTTGATGTCAGATGCGATTATGGATTTGTGTTTTAAAGAGGTATTTTTCACTCAATGCCTCATTTTTCCTGTTGTACATGTAACGTTTTTCAGAAGAGATGGAAAAACAGGAGTGTAAGCTTGTTCCGTGAGTGCTCCCTGAATCTCTTGGAACAACAGATGTTGCTGAATCAGGGAGCTGGTAGAAGAAACGGAAAGAAAGAGAACAGATTTCAGTGAGTGGAAGACATGGTTCTTCTTGCAGAGGTGGTGTGCCTCTGCACCAGCTGCAGGTGGCTGCTTTTCTGTTGGTTGCCTGAGAGCGTAGGCTACTTGGCATCACCTAGGCTGCATGCAAAATGACAGCTTGGGTTGGTGACATGCAGAAATCCATCATGAGAAATCACAAGTTATTTTCTCACTCTGTATCACAAACTAAACCACACCACAAATACTGAGATCCTGTGATGAGATTCATGATGGTGAAGTGCTCTGCCCATCAGAAGTACCCAGGAGCTTTGCTTCTGGTTTCAGTGAGGTCAAGATTCCTCCTGTCATCTACCGCTTCAGTCTTCAGGATCTAAGTTGCCCAGCTATGAATGGAGTTGCACTGCACGACCTTCAGGCATGCCTTCCAACTGAAATTATTCTATAATCCTGCAATGCTGCAGTAATTCTGCATTTCAAGCATGTTCAGATATTCATGGTGTTTGATGGAACAAGAAGTGATGTCCATGTGGCCAGTTTTCATTAAAAATTTAAATGCCACATCTGTGCCATTAAAAATAAAGCTTAGAGGACAATATTTTTTCTTCTTTCTTGACTCTTTCAGTGCCTTCTTAAAGCTCACCTGCTACATTGCAGCAGACATCTGAGTCAGAAACTATACCAGAGAAAGGGTGTAATGTGGTCATGGTTGTGCCACACAGGCTTTATGGCGATGTCAGGTGTTGCCTAAACATATCTGATGAACATGAAGGGATAAAATTACAGAAGACACAGTTAAAAAACGGCTGAGAAAAAGCACCTCTGAATAGAAGGAAAATGTCTCTGAAATGACTGTCTAACATTTCGCAGGAAGAGACAAGCATTATCAGTCAGAATCACAAGACACCAATTGTTCCTTTATGATGTTATGATGACAGGCATCTTAAACTCTGCAGAGATTTGTCTTAATGAAGTAGCGGGGCAGTTTCACGTAAAGCAGCTTCCAAATGGTATAAACACAAATTGTTGTACCAATTCACATGAATGGAAACATTTCTATAGTGAACTGTAAAGGCTGTCAATGGCTTTAGTTGTGTCACTCATGAAAGAGAAGAAAATAAAGCTAGTCAAAGCTTTAGGCCCGCTGGAAACCCATTGTGCTTTTCACAGCAGCCTGAGGAAGAACAGCAGGACTTTGGATACTTGAGAAAATATGAAACCATTTCTCATCAGGTAATTTCTCAACTATTTGTTATTGATTGGACAAAGATAAATAAATCTCAACCTCTGGGCTAAAGAGATAAGGAAGATGATCAAAATGATAAGAGCTCTGTAGAGAAGAGAGGAAGAAAAATGAAGAAGTCCTGTTCTGGATGGTGCGGTTGACAGGAGGATGAAAGGCCAAGGAGGAGATGTCACTGAAGCAGATGAAATTGTGATACTGGACTTGAAGATAATTACCTACTGGTGAGCAAACGGCTTTATGTTGGTGGTGAAGCTGTATGAATGGAAAAAAGCCAAGGTACACGCTGAGGAAAGCAACGGCATAAAGCCTGTTTCCACTTTCTCTCTGCCCTCTGTCCTGCAAGAACAGGGGGCGGGCGAACAGGAGGAAAAGCCACCGAGCATGATCCTGATGGAGAACAGGAAGGGCACGGGAAGGCTACATGGCACAGCATCTTTCTCCTTTATCTCTGAGGTCTATCATAATAGGCCAGCAATCTTAATTAAACGCTCCAGTAAGATAAATATCAAGTAAGAATAATTCCTATTAAAATCAAGAAGTCTTGTTTGTTACCTGGATAGGAGCAGAGTAGACCAAACAATGTTCTGAGTGTGAAACAGGTCCATCAAATCTCAGCAATGCTTGGATATGTAGTGATTAGCTGTTGCTGATGTGTTCACTTGATTTGATTTTAGCTTTGACAGCTTCCCAACATGAAAAACAGTGATTAAAATTAGTCATTCAGAGATGCTGTTTAATGAGAAGAAGGTGATTGAGAGGCCATATGTGCCTCTTGTGGATAACAAACTTGTACATCAGAACAGAGCAAGAATTCTCTGAGGAGGGGAGTGAGGATCTGTGTTCAGATAATTTTTTAGGGCATCAAGAAGACAAATAGGGAACTACAACTGAGTTGTCTTTTTACAAGTCTGTTTTCAGTCTAAATTAAGAAAACAGTGAGGGGAATAGCATCCTCCTTGATCCATCCACCAGTAAGAGACATTTCCCAGCATTCTTAGAGCCTGAAGCACATGCTGTGCAAGCCATTCCAGGCTCTCAACAGTTAAACATCTTGGTTTCCACACACATGAAGGCAAATTTGCCAGTGATTTCAATGGAAACTAGAAGGACTGAGAAAACAGGTAGAAAAATACTCAAACTTTACCACGTAGAACAGAACTTAGCCCTTTGTTTTTTGGGGGGAATTTTTTGGTTTGGGATCTGAATCTATACAGATAGAAGAAAATCAGTATGCTCTGCTTCAAAAGCTGTTGTTAGTGAGACATATGTTAGTAAAAATCTGAGCTCCCTGAAAACATTTCTCTACTCGGTCCATGTCAAATTAATCACCATTAAGATTTTATCCATGCTGAGTAAATACAGCCCGGTGTGTCTGTCAAGACATGGACCCTTGGTTCCTAACCAGTGTTCTTGGTCTCTTGAAAAATGAGTGCTTATCAGATAACAGTCTTAATGAAAGCATAATAGGTACCATTTTTAACTCTCCAGTTAGTTACTGTAAAAAAGACTATCAAATGATTTTCTGGGAAATTTGTATTCTGTTACAGTTGTTTGGTGTCTCCCAGAACTACCTGCTTGACCATCTATTCTTGTGCAAAGCTAAACAGAACAGCTTTTTCAGCTAGAAAACAGGATTAAATTTTCTTTTTGTTCAGTACCATAAAAGAGAACAGCTCGCATTAGCTCCCTTTTTCCCTTATCACACCATAGTTTCAGATGCACCATAGTGCAAAAACATTGGTTTTCCTATCTTGGTGTGAAAACCTGTCATTAACAAGTGATTACTCAATTTATTTTACCTTTTTTTCCCCTAAAATATGGCATGAGAATTCTAATCTTTGACTCACATGAAGCATAGTAATTATAACTTTTTTAGAAGCAATGCTAAAGGTATTTTGTCTCCTTTGATAAGCTAGAGGTGATTGATGCTTGAAGACTTGGGGATATTTTTTAGAAGTTGGATTAATTTATGGATTTTTGGTCACTTTCCACTGTGAGCTTTGATAATAGAGGCTGAACACAGGCAGGTTTTATCCCTGTTAGGCCTTAGAAATGCAAACCAGAATTTTTCCTTTTATTACAGCTTGGCTCCTGAACCAGAGGCTATAACAATAACAGTAAGTGAGATACTTTTATAAGCATTATCTGCAGGAAATGTAATAAAATAGCTGCAAGAGGAAATGTGTTTGGAATTATCTTATTGAAAATATTATTCAACATGTTAGAGATTAGAAACAATAACATCTTGTTTCCTGTGGTAAAAATGTGCTAATAAGAATGGTTATATTAATAGCATTGTTACAGTCCTGGTTTATCACACACCAAAAAAGCCCAACTTTTTTAGACTATCTGTATTTAGATTTTGCTGTTAAAAAAGAGAAAATCAGAATTCCTTCCTTTTTTATCTTAGGTCTGCATTGCAGGTACTGTTGAGTGTCATGAAGATTTCGCTTTGCAGTCTGCATCCGTGTCTGAGATACTTTTGTTTTAAGGGCAGTATGGGTTGATATGGTTGATCCTACCCGGAGGCTTGAGTCTGCTGTCATTCCTGTGAAGTATATAAGAGTCTGGGCTGGAAAAGATTTATGTGGTATATGTGGTGGTGGTCCTTTGCTGTGCTGGTAACACTAAAATCTGTTTTATTGCACCAGGTACCAACTTGGTTTTCAGAGTGCGTGGTTGAGGTAGAGGCTTTGAAAAAAGATGAGCTCATAAGAAAAAAAACAAGTCCTGCTTAGAAGGAAGAATGTTAAGAGCCAAAGAAATAAAATAATCAGAAGAATCTAAGAAATAGAAATAATTAGGACTGGACTGAGTCTAGAATATCTGCAAGAATATGGAATTTTCAGCAAATATGTCAAGTTTAAAATGCTGACTTTCCTTGATCTCCTTGTCAAGTTCTTGCTTTCTGATGCTCTCTTTGGTCTACCATTCCATTTTTACTTTCCTATTAAAGAAATCTATTTCAGACTTCTTTGAACATTACCTGTAAATGTATTGCCTTTATTTTCTCTTTTGTTCTTTCAGTTGTCTAGCAACCAGCTTCTTGGTGACTTTGACTGCGGTTTCCTCTTACTACGTTTGCTGCACTCCTGCATTGGGTAGAGCCTGAAATGAGAGCTCACTTGGTTGGCATGGTACAGTTAGAGCAGTAGGGTTATACTTGCTCCAAACCAATGACAATATGAGTAGGCAAAATTATTTTAGAGAAAGGGTATAATAAGCAATGTAAGCTACATGATTTTGACATTTGTCCAGTTTATGCCATAACTTGAAAATAAGGAGTGCTGAGTCTAAGACTGTTAAATTAAATAGAAAGTTGAAAAAAAAGGAGCTGCTAAAGGAGGCAGATAACACAAAACCTATTTATCACTTTTTACAGTTGTAGAACCTGAAGTCTTTCACAGAGCAAGGCAAGCATGAAGAGACCTTCAGGCTGAGTATGGTACTTGTGGAAATCGTTGAGTAGAAGCAGGATACTTCATCAGAAAAAGCAAAAGAAAACCAAAAAAACCTATGTACCGCCTTAATGCTTTCCACATAGCTGTCAGCATCCACAAAGACAGTATTCAGTGTTTTCCGAACAGGAGGACATAGGTAGACAGAGATCTTGGTAGGCTGATGTCTATGTTCTAAAGTTTGTAACCAATGCTGAAGCCCAGTTTGAGGCATGTGGAGTCAAAGTTTTAAGCCTCAGGCTCCAACTTTAGATAAATATTGGCAATGTCTCAAAGATTTAAGATAGTTAATTTAAGCAGTCCAAGACTGAAGGAGTCTCTTTGGAGCATAATAGAGACTTTCTCCCAGGTGACCCAAGAAATATACTGGAAAGTGAGGGCTAGAACTCATCTACTGTTACTGTTACTGTATCACCATGTAGCTGGAAGACCTTTCACCCCTGTATTAGTGATGTAGGACTTCATGTTTCTGTGAAATCAAATTCAAGTGATAGAAAACCTAGGAACTCCTCAGCTCGTGTGTGGTAGGTAGCAAAACACATGCCCTGTAAACATGCTAATGCACTATACCAAAATAAACTGAGTTTGCTTAAACTGTGCTTGAAGTTGTTTCTAGATAAAGCATGCAGTCTGTCATCAATTATTGCAGGTTGCGGGTAGTAGAGTAGTACAACATAGCAGGTAGCAAGAGTGACGGCAAAACTGGTCTTGTCGTTAAATGGTGCTATAGATTTGAAGCCAATGGATGGCATAACAAATTAAGCAGTCTGTTAGATATTCTGTTTGTGAAGACCCGAATTTAAAATAACTAGTGAGAGTGTCAGCTTGTTTCTTAGGCTGAGTGACATGTTTTGAAATTTCCTCTGCACACAGAGAGGAAAAAAGCTGACTAAAGAGTTCCTATTGACCTATAATGCAGAGATGTTTCAGGCACAAACAGTTTGCTTATCTGCAAATCCAGAATATCTGCTACTGTGAAATGTTGAGCACGTCCTAGGAGGCAGAAAGTAGCAATGTATTCAGAAGTATGAAGTTAAATAGGTCTTACTGATTGACTGCCACACCACGGGTAACAAACAGGCAGCTCTGTTTTCCAAGGTGGTAGGGGCATTGTGGACTTCAGGGTGATCCAAGCTAAGGACATTTAACCAGCCTTTATGTCCATGGTTTTATGCATACAAAATGCGTATCATCCTGAATTTCCCTCCAAGGAAGGAGAGCTAAAGCTATTAATTTTAAACACTGTATTGCTTCTCACTGATTATTCACAGAAGGGCTGAGTGATCGTCGAAAAGAACTTCTTCCTAATTCCCTTCCGAATAGCAGCAGGCTTTGGTTTCAGTCACCTCTAGAATTCAGAAAGACTCTTAGTTTAATAGCATTAATTCTTATATTCATTACAGCAGTTATTTACATGAATTGTAATTTTCTCCTGACATGACTACACACACAGATGTGTGAAGAGAGCACCCAGAATCGCTGCACCGTTTCGCTGTTTATTGCACACGTCTCTTTACTCTGCTTCCAAAGCCACTATTACTCACAGCAAATTGATTTTTATATAAACATGTGCTAGAAGCAGCAGTTCCCTTCTATGTTCTTTACGCTTCGCCCCACCAATTTCGACGCCCATCAGTTCAAAATAACGCCTCATGGGGGTGCTATCCCCCCTAAAATAAATTGTGTTGCATTGCACTGGGCAAGGCCTCTGCAGATCAGAATAAAATAGGGACATGTATTTGAAGACATTTCCTTCCCATTTTTCTCCTCCCCTTTCAGCATACTCTGTTCCTTTATTTCCCACAGGATCCTAAGAGCAACTCTCCAAGTGAGTTTCTCTTGTGCCAAAGAAATCTTCAAATAAAAAATACATTTTTCTTTCCAGAATAAAGTAGCACCTTTCTCAGTGTAGGTGAAAAACTTCCTCGGGTGAAAGAAAGAAAAATGCCTAATGCAAGAATCAGTCTTTTCTAAATCATACCAGGATAAATAGTTTTAGCAGATTTCAGAGAAGATGCCAAAGATGTACACTGCTTGTGTGATTGGTGTCTAGCTTCACAAGATAGAAATCCCAAAGGTGGCTATTTAGGAAATTATTTGAAATATTTTCCCATGTTTTTCCAAGTAACCAACAGTTGTCTTCTGTTGTGATAATTCATAAAGAGTAAGACAAGTAACCATTCTTATAACACTTTGCATCTTCCAAGCACCAAGAAGAATCTCCGAATATCTGTGTAACTTACAGGTTTTCCTCCCATTACAAAGAAAAGATGCAGGTGTGCTATGGCCCATAACCCATGAGTGGATACATCAATGACAGGATTTATCCTTTTTTTGTGTATGTGCCAGTCATGAGTGTACTCATGCTCAAAGCTGAAGAGATCTATTGAATTGGGAACTATATTTTTTTTGCTTCAAGAAATCTACAGTAAAGGCTTGGTCTATTCTGTCACTTGAACTTTTCTAGTTTTCTTAAAATCATACCATTTGTGGCTGGACTTTCAATGCCCAAGGTGAATTCATTGGAAGTCTCAAAAAAGTAATTTAGATGCTTTGGAACAACAGAACAGAAAGAAGGTTTTGTAGTTCAAGGGAAATGAGATTGTATAAGGCTTTATACAACTGTCACTCATATTTTTTTTTTTTTTTTTGCTGCTAACCTCAGGCTGACCAAGGAAAAAAGTTCCAGGGTTGATGCATAGTTAAGAATGGCTTTTTGAAGTTAGGAAGAGAAATCGATGCTTCATTCAATGCATGATCAGTAGCACTTCCTAAGATTTTGAACACAAAATAGTGTCTCGCTGCTTCTATCATGTCACAAGGGCTTCCTTTACGTTACAGCCTGGGAGAGAAAAACTGCTGGTTTCAGGCTGCTGCTGTGGCAACAAGTAAATATCTTACTCAAAGCAACAGAGCAAAGTCCTGAAGAAATTCCCCAATTTCACTGAGAAAAACACGCAAGTAAGAGAAAAAAAATATCTGTAGCTCTGAGAGTGCACTAAGATGCATCTTTGCATAGGAAAAGCATTATTAAATCTAATAAGAAATTAAAATAAAACCAGTCAGATCTAACCAGTAGACACATTGAAGCTGGATACACAAGGAAAACCAGCAGGACCCGGGAATCTTTGAAGACAGGACAGAGATCCTAAACTCGCATTGGTCTGAATCTGTAGTCCATGCAACGTGGTGTACTGCTGGGTAGGGGTAACATCTCAGCTGGAAAGCAGAAAAGCCACATGTGAACAGACAGTCCACCTCCAGGTCAGGTTCGCATGGCACTTTACCTTTGTCAGCACCTGCTGCAGAGGTCTGCACACATCAAGATATCTTAAAACACACCCAGGAATCTAATTTGGATGAAACATTGATATTTTTTGAAAATTTTATCCCTAGATGTAAATGTCTGTCTTTCTCTAGCAGAGACAAAGCTTTCATTATCAAACTGCTGAAGCCCTTTCTGCAGCAATTTGCAAACCTGGCTCCAGGAGCCAGAGCCTAGTGACTCGCTGCAGGGAAGCACCTAGTCCCCAGGGGACACGGCTAATGGCTTCCCATGGCACAGCCAGGCTAAAGGACGGGGATGGGGCTCTGGAAGCAGCCTGGGCAAGCTGGCAGCAGAGCTTACAGGAGCTGTAACTGTGGCAAAGGCCTTTTTTTATAGATCATTATTTATGACTCACAAAAATAAGTCTGCCTTGCTGGCAGTTAAAATTTGTTCTCTCTCTATATATATAGTTCCAGAATTCAAACTAAGAAAATGGACAAATGTGGCAAAATTAGTCTGAAAATTCAAATATTCTTGGGAATTCGTTATATAAATATATATATGGGTCTGTCCAATACCCTTCAGGGCCTCTTAACTTTCAGATTCTTCCTCTATTATCTTCCTCTAATTTTGGTTCAGTTTTAAATGAAAATCTATGTTTTATAATGAAAAATTTCATTTAGAAAATGTAAGAGTGAAACAATTTAAGTTTTTCAGATAAATAATTTTGAAAATGTGATACAATGTGCATAATGTAACTTAAATGATGTAACATAAACCGGAAAATGCTTTTGTCTATTTTCCAGGAAGAATTATTTTACAAGTTTAATTTGAATGTGTAAATAATTTCAATCCCTCAGAACCCAGTATCACAGGATCACAAGATACTTCTGCTTGAAGGGATCTCTGCAACTCGTCTAATCCAAGCTCTTGCTGAAAGCAACATCACTTGTAAGGTCAGACCATGCTGCTCAGGGCAAACTGAAGCCAGGCAAACCTGAGATCAGGTTGCTCAATTTCAATATATTTACTATTTGTCCAGAAAAAAACCCCCAACCTGAATCTACCTGATACCAATGAGTTTTGTATCTACATTCTCAACATAGTTAACCTAGAGAGCATTCATAGATGGGGACTTGTGTCAAAGTACAGTTCTGAGGCAACAAGCAGAATTTAACCCATGTTGTGCAACCAGTGTCTAACCTTCCAAACTGTCTTTTCTCTGTGCCGGGCTGTGGGCTCCTCACCACAGACCAGGCTGGTCCATGGACTGTGTTAGCTCCGCTCTTTTATCGTTTCTATCGTATCATGTGTAGCTATCAACACATACTGAAAAGTTTTGTTACTTTCATAATGACCAAAATATTACTGAGAAATATTACACATGTAAGTACACTTTCACTTAATATTTAATGAAAATACACATTCAGACAAAAAATAAGGAGTCATCTTTCTCCGCAGAGACGGTTACAATGACTGCGTGCCCAGTAAGAGTACAATGAAAACCAACACTGGTCACAGGGTGTAAATAAAGTAATCACGCAGTAGCCTGCCCGGAGTTTGGAGAGACCTTTCTGTCAGAGAAAGGGTGGCCCAACCCAACTTGACCCAATTGAGGCGTAAAGGCTGGAAATCAGGTGACATTTTGGTGATCATTTTTGAAAGCTGGTAAAAAGCTAAGAGAAGCTGTGGGAAAAAGGTAACTATCGTAACAGTCCTTGATCATCAAGCTGGAGAATAAGACTAAAAAAGACTCGTATGGAAAAGCCTTGGTTAGGGTAAGGACTTGGAGTAGTTGATGTACATGTGGAACAAACATCTAGCAGCTTCCCGCTGGAAAAAAAAAAACTTGGTTTTGTGATCTGTCTAGGGCCGTGGGTTATCCAGTACCTTCTGTCTGAAAACACTAGGGCTTGACACGGTTTCTGGGTTACCCTTAGTCCTTACGCTGCAGTGGGGTGGTGCAGGTCATTGCACCAGGAGCCACAGAAGCAGGATATAGCTTGGGGTATTGAAGAGCAAGTCTTAATGTCTACAGAGCTCTACTGTGAACTGATAGGAGGCAACAAAGCGAATACAACCCCATTAAGAACCTTCCAATTATTTCTGCTATGTGCAGGTCTGGTCTGTAAACAGGAGCCCAGGTAGCCAGCACAATACAAATTAGGTTTGCTCTTCTCCCTGCAATCAGAGGCAAATTGAGCAAACAGTTTCAACATATAGGCTGAAAAGCAAATTTTCTTTAGGGAGTGTTACCTGTATCCTCTCAAACGCATGTCCCCTTCTTAGACTTTAAACTTTCTGGATTTTGAGTGACTGTTTTAACTCTCTGCAATGTATTTTAATGGGAGAAAAGAATTTCCTTGCTTTGTTAAATGCACCAGGAGTTGAATGTCCTGCAAGACCTGCCTTGAGAGACACCACTGGCATGACAAACGGCTTGAGAAAGGAACAGAATGCACCTTTCCTGTAAGAAAAACTCGTGGCTTTTAGGAATCGATTTACTTTTTCCATGACCGATCTTCAGCTGACCCTGGGTCCCCTTGAAGGCATCATGCTATATATCTCCTTTTACCCCAGATCATCCCAGTCCTCATTTTCTCCAAATAATTCTGTTGGACACTGCTTCTAGTGTGACTTTTCCTTTATGGTTTCAAGTACAGGATGTTTTGGACTATAACTTTGTGCATAAGGAAGTGTTACAACAGCCACTATTAGTTTCTAGCTTGGAATCCAGTTTTTCAGTCTACTACAGCATTTTGCCATGCATGAACTTCACATTACCTGGAGCCCTAACTACCTGCATTTGTTTAGCCACTGATGGCCACACCTCCACAAACGCCTTCCATACAGGCATTTTACTTGGAGGAGCTAATGATCATCACCTGCTTCCTCTTCTTTTTTGTTATGTGTAAGAGCTAGTAATGGCCACATTCAGAAAAATCACTGTATGGATTTAGCCTTCATAAATGGAGCAATCTAGATCTAGGCTCCTAGCACGGACGAGATACATTGCTTGTTTGCTATTCCCTCCCCCAATCCCAAACAGAGCTAATTCAGCTTCTATAAATTAATGTAGTGCATGATTCAGTGGTGCAGTGGGAGCTCAGTTCAGGGATCAGCCCTCATGTACTTTGAAATTAGTTCTATAGGATGTTTGATTGGTGCAGAACACCACAGAGAAGCAATTAAATGGCACAGGAAACAAGATTGTTAGAACAGGGATGAAAGACAGGGGAATCCATATTGCCCAAGGCTCTTCATTTTTCATTTTGGGCCTCAGTGATCCTCCTGCCAAAGTAAAAAAACGTTGTTGCGTAGCAGAATTCAAATAAGGTGGTTGTGAAAGTAGGGAAAAGATACCCTGGAAATAGAATGAATGCAAATGAGTATTAACAAGTCTAGATCAGTGATTACTGGTCTTTCAAAAAAGCAGAAGAGTGAACAGAATTATAAACAGTCACACACAAGACCATAGAAGCACTGAAGAATTCCCATGGAAGCATGTGGATTTTACCCTGGGAAAAATCTGTGACCTTTTTATCTGCTATAAATTAAAGATGCTTTTTTGCTTAGAAATGAAAAAATCTCCCTTTGCTCCATTGCAAGTTCATCACTTCTGCAATAAAACTGATAGAGTCTGGGGAAAATTTATCAGTGTTTCTTTGTATCTCAAACAGCAATGTTCACAAGCCTCTCAGATTCAGTTATTTTCTGATCATGATTCATCGTAAAACAATACCTTGTGCTTCTTCCAAACACTGGTGTGAACACAAAGGACTCTGCATTTAGTAGTTTTAAACCAGCCTATAGAAAACACACATCACTGAACCCCCTCTGATGCTTATCTTTGTCTGCAAAAGGTCAACATTGGAATTTCGTTATTTACTTCTTTCATTCCTTATCTTCTTTCACTGAAAAACACTATCATGTCTTTTTGTGGAGCACCTGCATAGAATGAGAAATAGTTTGCACTTTAGTATTTAGTGTTCCAACTGCAGCTTCTCTTCAGAGACGGGTTTCACTAACAGAAAGCACACGACTTGTTTCAGCTGCTCTACATGCTCATAAGCAGCTCCTCCTTCACCTGTGGAAAAGTTTGGTTTGGGGCAGCTGTGGCAGATTGGATGAGCTGATCAGTATTTTATTCATTTCTACATGCTCGTTAGGAACAATGTTAATCATACTGAGACACATACTGCATTCAGTAAATCTCTTGCCTTTCCTTCAGCAGTGACAGATACAAACTTCTTCCCCATAAGCCGTGTAGCTACCACAGTGGAGGCAGAGAAATTTTGTTTCTTGCTTTTGGCTCCCTGTGTGATCAGCCTGTTTCTGGAGCACCAGGAAGAGACTTAGTGTACAACAAAAATCTAACCTCGTCCCAAACATTTACTAGTCAGACTGGATTTTGCTAGCATGGTTCTCCTGGTTTCTAAAGGACTGCAGCACTACTAGAAGTTCCAGTGACAAGGTTAGCTGAGTTTCCCCGAAGGGCAAGGCACTGGGCTCCACAACCTTGGAGAAAGATCAAGTAGCACAGTCCAGAGTCAGACATCAGAAGAGGTGCAGTGCTGGAGATGGGCTGTATTGGCTGGTGGTTATTAACACTTCTACTTATTCCCAGGCCAACTCACGCCAAATAATTGTGCCATGAGTTTTGCTTTTAAGGGTATTGAAAACCAGCTACTTGACGTAGCCTATTATGGCAGCGAACCTTTGAAAGTTTCGTAATGCAGGTAATCAACTGTTAAATCAGAAAGAGCAAACAGGCTTTCACACACTAACCATTCCTTCAGGCTTCCTAAAAGATGGACTAATAAATTTTATTAACTTTCCCCATGATGGCTGTCCCATATCCCTGGTGTATGGGGATATATCAAAGCTGGAATACTCTCAGATCAAGAGGTTTGAGTTGTCTACCTCTGTTGCTAAGTCACAACTGCAGCAAAAGCATGAAGTAGAAAAGGAGGAGAGATGCTGTAAGTAGCAGCTATTCATATGGCAACCTCTCAGATCGAGAAGTTATTTTCCTCCAGAGGAACAGAGTTCAGCACAGCATTTGCATTTTAAGTACCACATATTCCATCAAGCATACGTGATTTCTGAGTAGTTTCATAGGTAAAAGGATCAAGATTCATTTCTTCTACCAGTGCAGCTTGTGCATTGTTGAGCTTCAGTTCTGCAAACACATCCTTGACTTTGCAACCTTGAGCAAATTCAAAATAATAAGGACAATTAGTCACAAGAATAGATTTCAGCACTTGTAGAAGTGTTGCTAGACTGAGGCCTGAAGTCCAAGTTTTCACATAACTTAGTCTTGTACTTGCTTTTGGGCACTGAGGAAACAGAAGATTCTGGAGACCCAGGTGATGCGTGTGGCTTGATGGGTCATTTTTGAAAGAATTCTCTTTTACTCAACGTACATCTACTGCACTTGGGCAGGCTTTAGACTCTGAAAAATATTATGAGGCTGTTCTGCAACTGTCACTGAGGGTCAGGTTAGACAATGCTTGCTTTCCTCCAAATCTGTGTGGCTGTGGCAGCTAGACTTCTGTCTGGGACTAAATCACTAAATCTTCCTTCCGGTCTTTCTGCACTGGCTCCTGGTTCACATGCATATTACAGTGCAAGTCCTCAGCCTTTTTGGTTAGAG
The DNA here is from genome assembly GCF_000710305.1 of Buceros rhinoceros silvestris. Taxonomy (NCBI): domain Eukaryota; kingdom Metazoa; phylum Chordata; class Aves; order Bucerotiformes; family Bucerotidae; genus Buceros; species Buceros rhinoceros. Next base: position 14,649 of record NW_010427510.1, on the reverse strand, counting down.
AGGCGCTGAGCTTACAATGTTCCACCTCTTGCTCTTGCAGCAAATTGTTTTCTAATGAATAAGTTACGTGCCAGAGCAAAGAAATGGTATTTGAGGAGGAAGAAAAGGAAAATTAAAAATCAGATCAACTTGAAAGAGTTTTGGATGAAAATATTGGCAGATCAATAAAGTTTTGGGGTTTTTTGTATTAAAAGTTTGGGGGTATTTTGTGTTAAAAGGTTGATTCATACATGAGAGTTTAAGGAAGTGTTAAAACCCACCAAACCAAGATCTATCAGGTCAAACAGTTAATTTAATTAAACCAGAAGCTCCTTTCATCATCCCCCAAGTCAGTTATTTGCATAGATCCGATTTCTTTATTTACATAGATTGGTATTCTTAGAGCTCCTTCAGGTTCTCTATTATCTTAATTATATACATTATATAAATAAAATCAGTCTATCTGTGTCTTGTCTGGCTTTATTTAATCAGCAATTTAGGGACTGTTCAATATTAAGATACAATCAAGCTAATAGTCTCTGCTCATGCAAATATTTCCTAATCTCTGGAGAAGAAGAACTTGCTGACATGGAATCTGCATTTCTGTGACTATATATTTACTCTTCATAGGGGGAAAATCTTTGGCAGTGAAGCAGATGGTAGGAGATACTGTGAAATTTACTGTTGAACAAAGTGCATGAACATTCTATCATCAAAACTTTGAAGAGAAAATAGCTTTTAATAGGGTGGAAATCTTTATGAAAAAAACCCCAAACCAATATCTGGGGTAAGAGGCTGACCAACAATACAGAGCAATTTTTTCCCTTGTCTGTGGCAATAAATATTGTGTGTGTTGTGTGTGTTTTGACTGCTGAAGGCACAGGAAAATTTGTTTTCTAGTAATTCGATAAAAACCTTCAGAAGTATAAGGAAGAGTTTTAAGTCACTGGAAAAAATAAGTGGCAAAAGTGATTTGTTTTCAGAGGAAAAAGAACAACCAGACTTACCCAAATCAACACAACCTTACGTATTAGGCTCTCCTTATTTAGGAGAGAAGCTGTCTCAGAACTTGGGAAGGCTGCATTTTTGCTAGACTCAGGACAGGTCTTGGGGTTGAAGCATGTGGGATGCTCACATCTTTGCCTGGGATTTTCTGTAAGGAGGCGACTCTTAAATGCCCCACACATTTACCCTGTTAAGAACAGAATCAAAACTCTTGTTGCAGAGCTGGCTATAAATAATCAGAGGGAGCTGCAGAGTACTGACATGAAAGGCTCCCTTTGGCTTGTCCTACCTCATAATTGTCTGCCATCTCTCATCCCCATCAAAGCTGATGTGACTGAGCGTCTTACCCTGGCACAAGTAAAGAAAAATAACCCAGGCAGGAGCTGTCATAGACCTGTGTGGCTATAGCCAGCTCGATGAGGACAGGAAAGGGCAGCTTTACCAGCCACAGATAAACTGATGTATTATCTTTTCTTACAATTCACCACCTCAAAGAGGGTGATAAAAAGAGGATGACTTTGCATGTCCTTTTAATATCCAAACTAGTCCTTCTCTGACTGCCCAACTTGTACTTTGACCTGAAAAAAAGATGGGATCTTATACCAAAACTGGTACAGAAGATACAATTTCCATCCCTCCAAAGTGGAGGTAGTACACTTGGCCATCCATGAATTAATGTGGGGAAAAAGTCTCAACATCCGTCTTATATTGACATGAAGCAAAACCAAACCATGCAAGGGTACAAATACCTTTTAAGAAGGTGTCATGGCTAACAAGGGCTGGGGGCTCCATGCAGAATGGGGAGCTGGAGAACAACAGCCTCGCCAGCACCCACCCCACAGTACCTGACAGAGGCTGACCCAGAGAATGTGGCCAGGATGAGCCCAGAGTCCCGATCATCAGACAAGTCCCTGATGGTCAAGCAGGTCTGAGGTCACACTACAAAGTCAGCCTGCGGGTCAGAAGCATGTCTGAAGCTGAATCCTTTCTCCTGTGCAGCAGCTCCTGACATGCAAAGAAATGCAAATTGTACCATGCTGCACCCCAGCTTGTAGATATGATCCAGAAAACAAGCTTAAAAACCTCCAGCGTATATTCCTTCAGTGTTAGTGTTAAAAGCTTATTACTCCACTTAAAGTCAGAGGATGAGCCGAAGAGTTGCAACAGAACATAATACATGGGTAGCAAAACTTCCCAACATTGAAGTAAAATGTTCTGATCTGACAGAACAGGTAGAAGTGGCTCAGCTCTTGCTGGCAGAACAGACTCATCTTGGGCAGTGCTAATTCTCTTAGGCAACAGCACTATTTTGCGAAGAGATGACATGAGATGTTAAGTTCAGCTTTATATCTGTCTTTGCATTTTAAAATTATTAAAGCACCAAGGAGAAGCAATCTTTCAAAAAAGTATTTGTAATGTTCAAGCTCAGTAATTCACAATGAATCCATTAAATTTACAAAGGTGCTTTAAATACAACGCTAAAATACAATGGATTAAGAATTGCAGGATAAAAATCACTATTAAGATGTCTCTGTAAATGATGAGGATACAAGGGGTTCTTAGTTTTGTTTTAATATTTTTGGCCCTGTTACAACTACAGTAAAACTTGCATGAAAATGTCACATTGTTAAGCTCAGAATGAAAGAGGTGCTGGGGAAGTGGAGAAACAGAAGGCTTTAGTTGATGCTGGTCTGAATATCCCATTTATCTTTGTGACATTAGATAGCTCGTTAGTATTAAGAAGATGTTATCACTGGTTGAAATACTGGCGGTGGGGGGTAGGGGGTGTTTGTGTGTGCATGGTCATAAAGTCCCAGGCTTTGGTGCAGAATTTTTTCATGTGAAAGCACTAAAGCAAAATGCTTCAATGGATATGCGAGAGCTCCGCTCTAAACCAGAGGGAACACAAGACTTTACATTGTCATTTTGTCCTTGTAACCCAGCCTCAAGTTTAAAATCAACCTTCAGGTTCCCTCAGCTCTATGTACAGAGCCTTATTCACATTGCTCAGCTCGGCCAAGAAATGAATCTAAATCAGAACGTGCGAGACTGCTGGGTTCACTGAGCTCGTATAAACAGGTATCATCAGGTTCAAGAGGCAGGAAAAGAGGCTGAAGAGGGAAAGACCAGAGTGACACAGCCTATTAGCAACTTCCTTCGTGAGACCCATGTCCTCACATTCCAATGAAGCAGGGAGGGAAGGAGTTTACTGCTCTCAGATTTCCCCCTCAGTAGATGATTTTGGCGTAGTTGCACATTGTAGAGGGTGTTTGCTGTGCATGCTAAGTCTGCCCTGATGAGCCCCGCAGACGTGTCCGTGTCAAAGGTGCCGAGGGCTGGGAATGAGATGCGCTGCCAGAGCTGCCCTCACAGCTCTCTGTATTCCAGGCATGTGCTTGTGTTATGCCTCCCTCCTGCCAGGGCACTTCGGTTTTCCTAAGTAAAGCAGTACATTCAGCTGTCAAAGGGAAAGGGTGAAGGCAAAGCAAAGGCCAGGAAGTTCCGATGTTTAGTGAACCTCATTCAGTCCGTACAGATTCTCCTGTAAACTGAGCACGTGGAGAAAGCCCATGGATTTCAGACCAAACGGTGTGTGGGCTAAATCATTGAGCAGGAAAGTAAGCAAAGAGTGAAAAGGGCTTATTCAGTTATCAAACCTAGTCCCCTGGCACTGTGGGCAATCCTATCCCATAATTCAATTCATAAATTGATGGATGATCCCATCATAAACTGATGTATGATTTGCAACAATTTTGTGGTTAAAAAGAGAATGGGGGAGTTTTCTGTATGACCTCAGTGTTTGGCATGAAGGATGCAAGAGAGGATGATGACCATCACTATTCCTTCCTCCACAATAAATTCACATGAGTTGGGAGTCTATTGCTAAACCGGTGTAGACTTTAAGAACCTATATATTAATGATGGGTCTCTATGAAACAATGTATTGCCTACCCTGGTTCTCCATTTCTCCCCTACACTGAGTAGAAGAATACAAGAGGTGTTTCTTTTGGAGCAAAAGCTAAATCACTGGGCTTTGAGCTGCATAAGGATCTTCAGTTCCCTGAGAGTGAAATGCCAGCATCCTGCATTTCCCCTTACACCCAGGCTGAACAAGCAGAACACTTGGCCCTTTGTGGTGTAAGAGCTATTGAGGACTCAGAGTGGCTGCATTATTTGTACACTTTTTGTCTTCTTTGAGAATACAGCTGCAAGATGGTATCTAGATTACAAAAATCATTGAGTATTATAGAGATTGTGTTGGTCCATGTGACAGAAGCTCCTTCCGGCATATGTGATCCGATGTAAGAATAAGGGGGATGTGGACCAGTGCCTCAGTTCTTGCTTTCTTGTCATGGCATTAAAATGAGCTGGTTCCCATGCCTGTGGCTGTGAGATCAGGAGGACGTCCCATGTCCAGGACAAAGGCATAGCACCTCACCACAAGTCATACCATAACCAAAGAGTTCATTACAGCTCCCGTGTATGCGTCTATCCAGCTTGTCTGGTGAGACCTGAGCAGCCAAGACTCAGCAGCACAGCATGTATTGTGTGATGCAGCTGCCAGAATTAGTAGCCAGCGCCCATCTGCCTCATCTAGCTGGCACTGAAGCCACTGTTTGCATGACTTCATTGTCATAGGTGCACATCGAGGGAGGTGAGGTGATGCTCCTGGCTCCCTGCACAGGCTGCAACCAATGCAGTATTGCACAGAGTTCCCTACAGCTACACTCACCCTCTGCAGAGGCTCAGTATTACACCCACTCCTCCTAAGTCTTAATTCCTGAAATTAGGTTTTACACAGGATTTGAGCAGCCCACACAAGATTTTATTGGCCCTCTTCTTAGGAGACCATCTTGCTTATACTAAATATACAAAGGGAAGTAATTGACCCTGTTATTACCAACGTAAAAGAACTTTAGAAAGCCAAATTGGTCCCTATAAATATTCAGC